>NC_037601.1:17286506-17580922 GCF_003073045.1 Pomacea canaliculata | reverse complement strand
GGATTCAGCAGTGCGGCAGGAACCCTTGCTGGCACCCGCAGTGGCAGCGGATTTCAGCATTGAGTCGGGCAGGACCCTGCCTGGCAAGTGGCTGGGGATTCAGGCATGAGGCGGCAGGACCCTTGCTGGCACCTCAGTGGCAGCTGGGGATCAAGCATGAGTGCGTGCCAGGACCCCTTGCCTGCACAGTGGCGCTGGGGATTCAGAATGAGGCGGGCAGACCCTTGCCTGGCACTGCGTGGCATGCTGGGGTGTGTTGTGGTTTGTGGTTTGGTTTGTTATGTGTGGGTGCTGTTTGGTTTGGATTCAAGCAATGAGGCGGTCAGTGAGTCTTTGCGCGGTTTGGGTGTGCTTATGGTGCTGGTGTGTGGTCCATGGCTAGGTGTGCGGTTGGTTGGTGGGTTGTGGTGATATTCAGGGTTTTCGGAGAGGTCTGGTGGTTGTAGGTTACCTCCTTGTCCGTGGACTCTGAGTGCAGGCTGGGGGATTCAGCATGTATCGGCGGGCAGGGACCCCTGCGGCACCTGCATGGCAGGCTTGGGATGTCTAGGTGTGTGCAGATGGCGAGGCGGCTATTTGACCGTGTCCTGGTCCTGGCACTCGTTTGTGTTTGTATGTTGTGGTGTTTGGGTTTGTGTGGTGGTTGGAGTGGCTGGCTGGGGATTCAGCGATGGCGACGGCAGGTACCCTTGCATGGCAACCCAGTGGCACTGGGGATTCAGATGACGGGCAGGACCCTTTGCCGTGGCCTCAGTTGCAGGC
The DNA here is from genome assembly GCF_003073045.1 of Pomacea canaliculata. Classification (NCBI taxonomy): domain Eukaryota; kingdom Metazoa; phylum Mollusca; class Gastropoda; order Architaenioglossa; family Ampullariidae; genus Pomacea; species Pomacea canaliculata. The sequence continues at coordinate 17,580,160 of NC_037601.1, read as the reverse complement.
TGGGATTCCACTGAGGCGTGCCGGATCCGTTGCCTGGCACCGTGGCAGGCCTGGGATTCAGCATGAGGCGGGCAGAACCCCTGCCTGCCACCCAGGGTTGTCAGGCGGGGGAATTCAGCTGAGGCGGGCAGGACCCTTGCTGCACGCCAGTGCGGCTGGGGATTCAGCATGAGGCGTGGCAGGACCACCTTGCTTGCTCCCAGTGGCAGCTGGGGGATCAGCATGAGGCTGCAGACCGCCTGCTGGACCCAGTGGCAGCTGAATTCACATGAGGCGGGCAGACCTCCCTTGCCTGCACCCAGTGGCTGCTGGGGGATCAGCATTAGGCGGGCGGACTCTGGCCTGGCACCCAGGTGCAGCTGGGGATTCAGCATGAGGCGGCAGGACCTTGCCGGTGTGCTCCCAGTGGAGGCTGGGGGATTCAGCATGACGGGCAGACCCTTGCCTGCACCCCAGTGGCAGTTGGGATTATCACATGAGGCGCAACCCCTTGCCTAGGCACCCATGCAGCTGTGGATTCAGCTTTGAGGCGCAGGACCCTGCTGCACCATGCAGGGCTGATTCAGCATGAAGCGCAGCCCCTTGCCTGAACCAATTGCAGGTTGGGGATCCATGAGCGCGACCCTTGCCTTGCACCAGTGGCAGGCTGGGGAGTCACTGAGGCGGCATGACCCCTTGCTGGCACCCAAGCATGGGGATTCAGCATAGGGCGGGCAGTACCCCTTGCCTGACCCAGGCAGGCTGGGTTCAGCATGAGCGGCTGACCCCTTGCTGGCACCAGTGCAGGCTGGGGGATTCAGCATGAGGCGGGCAGGACCCTTGCCGGCACCAGTGGCAGGCTGGGGATCAGCAATGAAAAAGGCGGGGCAGGACCCTTGCCTGGCACCCTGTTTTGGGGGGCAGCTGGGGGAAAAAAAATTTTCAAAAGCAATAGGAGGCGGACGAAGGACCCCTTGGGGCCTTTTGGCAAACCAGTTTTGCAGTGCTTTGGGGGGGGGGGGGATTTTTCAGCCATGAAAAAGGCCCCGCAGTACCCCTGCCTGGCACCCGGGCCTGGGATCAGCCTGGCCTCAGGCGGGTCAGGACCCTTGCCTGGCGGCACCCAGGCGGGCAGGACCCTTGCCTGCAGCCTGCAGTGGGATTCGCATGGGCGGCCAAATTACAAGCAAAAAGCATGCCGTGCACCAGAGGCGGCTGGGATTCAGCATGACGGCAGACCCTTGCCCTGGCCCCCAGTGGGGGGGCAGGTCTGGGGGATTCAGCAATGAGGGCGGCAAGGACCCCTTGCTGGCACCCAGTGGCAGGCTGGGGATTTCTGAGCAAAATGAAGGCGGGGCAGGACCCCTTGGCCTGGCCCCCAGGGGGCAGGCTGGGATTCAGCATGAGCGGGCAGGAAACCCTTGCGTTGCCTGCTGCAGAAACCCAGTGGCAGCTGGGGGGATTCAGATGAGGCGGGCAGGACCCTTGCGCTGGCACCTGTGGCAGGCATGGGAGGGATTCAGCATGAGGCGGCAGGACCCTTGCTCTGGCACCCAGTGGCATGCTGGGATTCAGCGATTAGAGGGGCGGTGCAGGACCCGCTTGGGCGTGCATCTTCCAGTGGCACGGCTGGGGACTTCAGGCAGACCCCGACCTATCACCCTGCGGCATGGGGATCAGCATGAGCGTGGCAGACCTGCTGGCATCCCAGGCAGGCTTGGTTTTTTGATCAGCAGGTGAAGCTGCGGACCCTTCCCTGCACCATGCATTCTGGCGATCAGCCCTAGAGGTGCCAGGAACCCTGCCTGCACCGGGAATGTGGTATCAGCATGAGGCTGGGGGGACCCTTGCCTGCACCCATGCTCAGGCTGATCAGCATGAGGCTCGCCGGCAGACCCTTCCTGCTCACCCATGTGGCAGGCCCTGGGTTCACATGACGGCAGACCCTGCCTTGAGCCGAGGCAGCTGACTTCGATGAGGCGGGCAGGACCTTGCCTTCACCAGTGCGGTGGGATTCATGAGCGGCATGTCCCCTTCTGGCACCAGTGGTGGTTGGGCTGCTGGGGATCAGAACATGAGCACGCGGACCGCCTGGCACAGTGCAGGCTGGAGTCAGCATGATCGTGCAGGACCCCTTTGCCTGCACCAGTGCAGGCTGGGATCAGGCTGGGGAACCCTGCTTCACCATGCAGGGTTCCATGAGGGAAGGACCCTGCTGCACCAGGAGGCGGGGGATTCTCGCATTGAGCGGCAGACCCCTGCCTGAGCACCATGGCAGGGCTGGGACTTCGCAGAGGCGGCAACCCCATGCTGGGACCCAGTTGGCAGCTGGGTATTCAGAGAGGGCAGGACCCCTTGCTGGCATCCAGTGGCAGGCCTGGGGGATTCAGCATGAGGGCAGGACCCCTTGCCTGGCACCAGTGCAGGCTGGGATTCAGAGCATGAGGCGGGCAGGACCCTTGCTGGCAGTGGCAGGGCTGGGGGATTCAGGCATGGCGGGCATCCTTGCCTGCACCCAGTGCAGGCTGGGGGATTTCAAGCAAAATGGCGGGCAGGAGCCCTTGCCTGCACCCAGCGGCTGGGGGATTCAGCATGAGCGGGCAGACCTTTGCCTGGCACCAGTGGCATGGCTGGGGGATTCAGCCTGAGGCGGGCAGGACCCCTGCTGGCACCAGTGGCAGGCTGGGGATCAGCATGAGGCGAGCGGCAGGACCCCTTGCCTGCAACCCAGTGGCAGGGCAGACCTTCCTGGGGATTCAGCATGAAGGCGCTGGGATCAGCTGACGGCATACCCTTGCCTGGCACCCAGTGGCAGCTGGGGATTCAGCATGACGGCGGGCAGGACCCCTTGCCTGGCACCAGTGGCAGGCCTGGGGGATTCAGCATTGAGCGGGGCATGACCCCTTGCTGGCACCCAGTGGCAGGCTGGGGATTCAGCATGCAGCGGGCAGGACCCTTGCCTGCACCCGCTAGTGCAGGCTGGGATCAGCATGAGCGGGCAAGCCCTTGCTGGCACCCAGTGGCAGGCTGGGGATTCATCATGAGGCGGGCCTTTGCTGGCACCCCAGTGGCAGGCTGGGGATTCAGCATTCGAGGCGGCCAGGACCCCTTCCTGGCACCCAGTGGCAGGCTGGGATTCACATGAGGCGGGCAGGACCCCCTTGCCTGCACCCAGTGGCAGGCTGGGGATTCTAGCATGAGGCGGGCAGGACCCCTTGCCTGCACCAGTGGCAGGCTGGGGATTCAGCATGAGGCGGGCCAGGACCCTTGCCTGGCACCAGTGGCAGCTTGCGGGATTCAGCATGACGTGCCAGGACCTGCCCTTGCACCCAGTGGCAGCTGGGGGATTCAGCATGAGCGGCGGCAGGACCCCTTGCCTGGCACCCAGTGCAGGCTGCCGGTTCAGCATGAGGCGGGCAGGTACCCTTGCCTGGCACCCAGTGGCAGGCTGGGGATTCAGCATGAGGCGGGCAGGACCCCTTTGCCTGCACCCAGTGGCCAGGCTGGGGGATTCAGCATGAGGCAAGGGCAGGACCCCTTGAACCTGGCCTGGCACAGGCTGGGATTCAGCATGAGGCGGGCAGACCCTTGCCCTGGCACGTGGCAGGCGGGGGATTCCAGCATGCCTGGCAGCGGCAGGACCCCTTGCCTGCACCCAGTGGGCAGGCTTGGGGATTCAGCATGAGGCGGGCAGGACCCTTGCCTGGCACCAGTGGCAGGCGGGGGATTCAGCATGAGGCGGCAGGACCCCTTGCCTGGCACCAGTGGCAGGTGGGGATTCAGCATGAGGCGGCAGCCCTTGCCTGGCACCGTGCGTCTGTGGGGATTGAGGCGGGCAGGACCCTGCCTGGCACCCCAGTGGCAGGCCTGGGGATTCAGCATGAGGCGGGCAGGAACCCCTTGCCCTGGCACCCAGTGGCGAGGCTGGTGGGGATTCAGCATGAGCGGGCAGGACCCTTGCCTGGCACCGCCAGTGCGGCTGGGGATTCAGCATGAGCGGGCAGGACCCCTTGCCTGGCACCCAGTGGCAGGCTGGGGATTCAGCATGAGCGCGCAGGACCCCTTGCCTGGCACCCAGTGGGCAGGCGGGGGATTCAGCATGTGGCGGCAGGACTTCTGCTGTCACCCAGTTGCAGGGGGATTCAGCATGAGCGGCAGGACCCTGCTGCATGGAGGCGCCGGCAGGACCCCTTGCCTTGCACCCAGTGGCAGGCTGGGGATTCAGCATGAGGGCGGGCAGGACCCCTTGCCTGGCACCAGTGGCAGGCTGGGGGATTCAGCATTGAGGCGGCAGGACCCTTGCCTGGTGGCAGGCTGGGATTGCATTTGCCTGCACCCCAGTGGCAGGGATTCAGCATGAGGCGGCAGGACCCCTTGCCCTGGCACCCAGTGGCAGGCTGGGGGATTCAGCATGAGGCGGGCAGACCCTTGCCTGCAGCACGCAGACCCCTTGCCTGCACCCAGTGGCAGGCTGGGGGATTTCAGCATGAGGCGGGCAGGACCCCTTGCCTGGCACCCAGTGGCAGGCTGGGGGATTCAGCATGAGGCGGGCAGGACCCTTGCCTGCACCCAGTGGCAGGCTGGGGGATTCAGCATGAGGCGGGCAGGACCCCTTGCCTGGCACCCAGTGTCAGGCTGGGGGATTCAGCATGAGGCGGGCAGGACCCCTTGCCTGGCACCCAGTGGCAGGCTGGGGGATTCAGCATGAGGCGGGCAGAACCCCTTGCCTGGCACCCAGTGGCAGGCTGGGGGATTCAGCATGAGGCGGGCAGGACCCCTTGCCTGGCACCCAGTGGCAGCTGGGGATTCAGCATTGAGGCGGGCAGGACCCTTGCCTGGCACCATGGGCAGATGGCAGGCTGGGGGATTCAGCATAGAGGCGGGCAGTGGCACCCTTGCCTGGCACCCATGGCAGGCTGGGGAATCAGCATAGAGGCGGGCAGGACCCTTGCCTGGAGGCACCCGGGCCAGTGGCAGGCTGGGGGATTCAGCAGTGAGGCGGGGATTCAGGACTGCCTGGCAGGACCCCTTGCATGAGCTTGGGCACCCAGTGAGGCAGGCCTGCTGGAGGCTGGGGATCAGCATGCCTGCACAGGCGGGGCAGGACCCTTGCCTGGCACCCAGTGGCAGGCGGCAGACCCCTTGGGGGCATTCAGCATGAGCGGGGCAGGACCCTTGCCTGGCACCCCAGGCTGGGGATTCAGATGAGGCGGCAGGCCTTGCCTGGCAGGATGGGGATTCAGCATGAGGCGGCAGGACCCGGCTGCCTGGCACCAGTGGCAGGCTGGATTCAGCATGAGGCGGGCAGGACCCCTTGTGGCACCCAGTGGCAGGCTGGGGATTCAGCATGAGGCGGGCAGGACCCCTTGCACTTTGCCTGGCACCCAGTGGCAGGCTGGGGATTCAGCATGAGGCGGCAGGACCTTGCCTGCACCAGTGGCAGGCTGGGGATTCAGCATGAGGCGGGCAGGACCCTTGCCTGGCACCCAGTGGCAGGCTGGGGGATTCAGCATGAGGCGGCAGGACCCCTTGCCTGGCACCCAGTGGCAGGCTGGGGGATTCAGCATGAGGCGGGCAGGACCCCTTGCCTGGCACCCAGTGGCAGGCTGGGGATTCAGCATGAGGCGGGCAGGACCCCTTGCCAGTGGCACCCAGTGGAGGAGCTGGGGGGCATTCAGCATGAGGCGGGCAGGACCCCTTGCCTGGCACCCAGTGGCAGGCTGGGGGATTCAGCATGAGGCGGCAGGACCCCTTGCCTGGCACCCAGTGGCAGGCTGGGGGATTCAGCATGAGGCTTGTGGAGCATGCAGCCTGCTGCTGGGGATTCAGCATGAGGCGGGCAGGACCCCTTGCCTGGCACCCAGTGCAGGCTGGGGGGATCAGCATGAGGCGGGCAGGACCCCTTGCAGCACCCAGTGGCAGGCTGGGATTCAGCATGAGGCGGGCAGACCCCTTGCCTGGCACCCAGTGGCAGGCTGGGGGATTCAGCATGAGGCGGGGCACCCATGGACCCTTGCCTGGCACCCAGTGGCAGGCTGGGGATTCAGCATGAGGGCGGGCAGGACCCCTTGCCTCACCCAGTGGCAGGCTGGGGATTCAGCATGAGGCGGCAGGGGACCCCTTGCCTGGCACGGGGCCCAGTGGCAGACCCTGCTGGGGCATTCAGCATGAGGCGGCAGGACCCCTTGCCTGGCACCCAGTGCAGCTGGGGGATTCAGCATGAGGCAGAACCCTTGCCGCTGCTGCACCAGTGGCAGCTGGGGATTCAGCATGACGGCAGACCCTTGCCTGGCACCCAGTGGCAGGCTGGGGATTCAGCATGAGGCGGGCAGGACCCCTTGCCTGGCACCCAGTGGCAGGCTGGGGGATTCAGCATGAGGCGGGCAGGACCCCTTGCCTGCACCCAGTGGCAGGCTGGGGGATCAGCATGAGGCGGGCAGGACCCTTGCCTGGCACCCAGTGGCAGGCTGGGGATTCAGCATGAGTTGCCTGGCACCCAGTGCAGGCTGGGGGTTCAGCATGAGGCGGGCAGGACCCCTTGCCTGGCACCCAGTGGCAGGCTGATTCAGCATGAGGCGGCAGGACCCCTGCCTGGCACCAGTGGCAGGCTGGTGGATTCAGCATGAGGCGGGCAGACCCCTTGCCTGCACCCAGTGGCAGGCTGGGGGATTCAGCATGAGGCGGCAGGACCCCTGCCTGGCACCCAGTGGCAGGCCTGGGGATTCAGCGATGAGGCGGGCAGGACCCCTTGCCTGGCACCCCATTTCAGCATGAGGCGGGCAGGGGACCCGCGCTTGCCTGGCACCAGTGGCATGGATTCAGCATGAGCGGGCAGACCCCTTGCCTGGCACCCAGTGGCACTGCGGATTCAGCATAGCGGCAGCCCCTTGCCTGGCACCCAGTGGCAGGCTGGGGGATTCAGCATGAGGCGGGCAGGACCCCTTGCCTGGCACCCAGTGCAGGGGGGGATTCAGCATGGGCGCAGGACCCCTTGCCTGGCACCCAGTGGCAGGCTGGTTCTGGGCGGGCAGCCCCTTGCCTGGCACCCAGTGCAGGCTGGGGGATCAGATGCGGGCAGGACCCCTTGCCTGGCTGGCAGGCTGGCAGCCATGAGCGGCAGGCCCCTTGCCTGGCTGGTTCTTGGCGGACTCTTGCTCTCTCTTGGCAGGCTCTTGGGCTCTTGGCTCTTGGCTCTTGGGCTCTTGGCAGCTTGGCTCTTGGCCTCTTGGCTCTTGGCTCTTGGCTCTTGGCTCTTGGCTCTTGGGGCCTTGGCTCTTTGCGGCTCTTGGCTCTTGCTGGCTCTTGGCTCTTGGCTCTTTGCTCTCTTGGCTCTTTGGCTCTTGGCTCTTGGCTCTTGGTCTTGGCTTGGCTCTTGGCTCTTGGCTCTTGGCTCTTGGCTCTTGGCTCTGGCCTTGGGCTCTTTGCTCTGGCTCTTGCTCTTGGCTCTTGGTCTTGGCTCTTGCTCTTGGCTCTTGGCTCTTGGCTCTTGGCTCTTGGCTCTTGGCTCTTGGCTCTTGGCTCTTGGCTCTTGCTCTTGGCTCTTGGCTCTTGGCTCTTGGCTCTTGGCTCTTGGCTCTTGGCTCTTGGCTCTTGGCTCTTGGCTCTTGGCTCTTGGCTCTTGGCTCTTGGCTCTTGGCTCTTGGCTCTTGGCTCTTGGCTCTTGGCTCTTGGCTCTTGGCTCTTGGCTCTTGGCTCTTGGCTCTTGCTCTTGGCTCTTGGCTCTTGGCTCTTGGCTCTTGGCTCTTGGCTCTTGGCTCTTGGCTCTTGGCTCTTGGTCTTGGCTCTTGGCTCTTGCTCTTGGCTCTTGGCTCTTGGCTCTTGGCTTGGCTCTTGGCTCTTGGCTCTTGGCTCTTGGCTCTTGGCTCTTGGCTCTTGGCTCTTGGCTCTTGGCTCTTGGCTCTTGGCTCTTGGCTCTTGGCTCTTGGCTCTTGCTCTTGGCTCTTGGCTCTTGGCTCTTGGCTCTTGGCTCTTGGCTCTTGGCTCTTGGCTCTTGGCTCTTGGCTCTTGGCTCTTGGCTCTTGGCTCTTGGCTCTTGGCTCTTGGCTCTTGCTCTTGCTCTTGGCTCTTGCTCTTGGCTCTGGCTCTTGCTCTTGGCTCTTGGCTCTTGGCTCTTGGCTCTTGGCTCTTGCTCTTGCTCTTGGCTCTTGGCTCTTGGCTCTTGGCTCTTGGCTCTTGGCTTTGGCTCTTGGCTCTTGGCTCTTGGCTCTTGGCTCTTGGCTCTTGGCTCTTGGCTCTTGGCTCTTGGTCTCTGGCTCTTGGCTCTTGGCTTGCTTGGCTCTTGGCTCTTGGCTCTTGGCTCTTGGCTCTTGCTTGGCTTGGCTCTTGGCTCTTGGCTCTTGGCTCTTTGGCTCTTGGCTCTTGGCTCTTGGCTCTTGGCTCTTGGCTCTTGGCTCTTGGCTCTTGGCTCTGCTCTTGGCTCTTGGCTCTTGGCTCTTGGCTCTTGGCTCTTGGCTCTTGGCTCTTGCTCTTGGCTCTTGCGCTCTTGGCTCTTGGCTCTTGGCTCTTGGCTCTTGGCTCTTGGCTCTTGGCTCTTGTCTCGGCTCTTGGCTCTTGGCTCTTGGCTCTTGGCTCTTGGCTCTTGTCTTGGCTCTTGGCTCTTGGCTCTTGGCTCTTGGCTCTTGGCTCTTGGCTCTTGGCTCTTGGCTCTTGGCTCTTGGCTCTTGGGCTCTTGGCTCTTGGCTCTTGCTCTTGGCTCTTGGCTCTTGGCTCTTGGCTCTTGGCTCTGGCTCTTGGCTCTTGGCTCTTGGCTCTTGGCTCTTGGCTCTGGCTCTTGGCTCTTGGCTCTTGGCTCTTGCTCTTGGCTCTTGGCTCTTGGCTCTTGGCTCTTGGCTCTTGGCTCTTGCTCTTGGCTCTTGGCTCTTGGCTCTTGCTCTTGGCTCTTGGCTCTTGGCTCTTGGCTCTTGGCTCTTGGCTCTTGGCTCTTGGCTCTTGGCTCTTGGCTCTTGGCTCTTGCTCTTGGCTCTTGCTCTTGGCTCTTGGCTCTTGGCTCTTGGCTCTTGCTCTTGGCTCTTGGCTCTTGGCTCTTGGCTCTTGGCTCTTGCTCTTGGCTCTTGGCTTCTTGGCTCTTGCTCTTGGCTCTTGCTCTTGCTCTTGCTCTTGGCTCTTGCTCTTGGCTCTTGGCTCTTGGCTCTTGCTCTGGCTCTTGGCTCTTGCTCTTGGCTCTTGGCTCTTGCTCTTGGCTCTTGGCTCTTGGCTCTTGGCTCTTGGCTCTTGGCTCTTGGCTCTTGCTCTTGGCTCTCTCTTGGCTCTTGCTCTTGCTCTTGGCTCTTGCTCTTGGCTCTTGCTCTTGGCTCTTGGCTCTTGCTCTTGGCTCTTGGCTCTTGGCTCTTGCTCTTGGCTCTTGGTCTTGGCTCTTGGCTCTTGGCTCTTGGCTCTTGGCTCTTGGCTCTTGCTCTTGCTTGCTCTTGGCTCTTGCTCTTGCTCTTGCTCTTGCTCTTTCTTGCTCTTGCTCTTGCTCTTGCTCTTTGGCTCTTGGCTCTTGCTCTTTGCTCTTGCTCTTTGCTCTTGCTCTTTGCTCTTCTGCTCTTTGCTCTTTGCTCTTTGCTCTTTGCTCTTGCTCTTTGCTCTTTGCTCTTTGCTCTTTGCTCTTTGCTCTTTGCTCTTTGCTCTTTCTTTGCTCTTTGCTCTTTGCTCTTTGCTCTTTGCTCTTTGCTCTTTGCTCTTTGCTCTTTGCTCTTTGCTCTTTGCTCTTTGCTCTTTGCTCTTTGCTCTTTGCTCTTTGCTCTTTGCTCTTTGCTCTTTGCTCTTCGCTCTTCGCTCTTCGCTCTTCGCTCTTCGCTCTTCGCTCTTCGCTCTTCGCTCTTGATAAATATTCATCATTATCATCATTAATCACTATCCATCATCATCTATCATTCATCCATAATCCATCATTACCTAATCATCAATTATAATTAATCTCCATAATCAATGATCTTCATTCATTATAAAAAAATATCATCAATCATTACCATCAATAATTATCAACCAGCATCAATAATCATTTATCATGATAGATCTTCATCATCAATAATCATCATCATTGACATCATCACCGGCAATCAGCATCATCCAATAATCATCCATCCAACATCTATTACCCATCAATCATTAATTTATTATCCATTTATTATCTATCCTTTTATCCATCACCCATCCTTTAATCCATCATCCATCCTTTAATTAATCATCAATCATAAATTATCATCATCATGGCAGATGTGCGGGAGCTCGTGTTTATTCAAGGTGTGGCAACAAAGTTTACATAGCTTACATCAAGACACATACATGACTGTAAACATACACAACATATCAATGTCGTAATGACTTTCAACCTCCGTCAGTCAGTTTACCTAAACAACCGTTATGTAATACTTCCCAACATTCTCCCTCGGTCGGATTCTGTTCAGGGAGGTTCACACTAACACACACATCTACACTTCCTTAAATAATCTTTCTTGAAATTTCCTTGAATATTCTTCCTTGAAAACTCTCCTAACCTGGGGGCCGTTGGGGTTAACTAGGCCAACACCCCCTCCACACCTACCCCCCCCCCCCCGACAGTGTCCGTCTCCTAGAGCAACGAGTGGCGACTAGACGGACACACCTGTGTACGAGATACACACTAGCAAACTCCTAAACAGTCAGGCCTTTCTCTTTCTTAACAATTTTATTAGCTTTCTCTCTCTTGGCTATATCTAGGCTGTCTGCTTGTTTGTTTGCTAATCTGTCCGCATTTCTGTCATAACGACCGACACTCTGCATTATGTATCTAGTCACAGCTTTACCTTCTAATCCTATCATTTCGCCTTCTTTCTTACATGAGATCACATCAAATACTAGTGGGGCATCCATGTTGCACACGAAGATAGCAAATAATAATGAAATAAAGTCACCTCAAATAATCTCACAAATACAATCAGATAGAAATGTAATCACAGCATCAAAACGTGTCTTCACAATGATTCGCAAAATGAAAGAAGGAATAAAAATCCCTAAGTCAACTACAGTTCTAAACACTTCAGGGTGTAAGCCCTAGTTCAATCAAGGCTATTTAGGAAACAACTACACTCAATCATCAATCAAAGCAGTGAGTGTACACACATCTCAAATCCAAATTTTAGTAAACACAGTAAAGCCCACAAAGAGCAATCAGATTATTTAAATGTAATAATCTGAACACTACTTATCATCAAGATTTAAAGTTCAATATAGGTTTGAGGAACAACCAAATTTTTTTTCCCTTAAAACAATAGAATTGAGTACCTAATGGGGAAGATAATAACACACTCAGACACTACCAAGCTTCTTCCAATAAAAACAACACACAGGGGTAAGATAAAGGTAGCAGGGAAAGAAAGACAGAATATAGTAGAGACAGAGGCTCTTACTAGGGGTAGAACTTTACAGACCCGTAGACCCCTGGAGCTGGAGAGGGGGAATAAAAGGTGAAAATTAACCTTTAACATCAACAGAAAAACCACTAGACTCCTTCCACACAACAATTGTTTACAAGACAGACAGCCCCGCAATCATGTCGGGGTGAGCAATTGTCACGGACAATGGCAGATGGCATGTTTTTTTTTAAGCAGGTTCAGGTCAGATGACAACAACACAAACCCTCTGCCCCAATACACGGTCAAATACCAAACAATTCTCTATAGCATCTCGCAATTCTTAGCTCCACGCCACAAATGTAAAATTTCTTATATTTGTCCTCACTCTGTCTACTTGCTGATGAGAAGAATGGGATATCGCCATGAAACTATGTCCGATGACTAGTGGTCACACTGACAAATTAGAATAAGTCAAAGATAATACTTACAATTCCCGTCATCTGCCATCTGCCATCCCGATGTAGGATGCTCTCACGAACCTCAGCGGCGGGAATGCTCTTCCTCCACCCGATCACTGCCAGGCACGTGCGCTGTCACACTGGCAACTACACTAACACGCCACTGCACACATTTCCATGGAAACACCAATGCTGGTGGACACTTCCAGACTCTTTGGCCAGGGCATTAGTGGAAACGTCGACAGGAGGCTTGATTCCTCGACGACCAACAAGGGAAGAAACTGCAGGGCTACCCGGATGGGTTCGAGCTACCCAGTCCTCCCTCGGTTGACAGTCACGCCTGGGTGGATCCGGTGTAGGAAGAAGGCTCTCAGGCCCTCCTGTAGTTAGAGATCTGTTTCAGCGGGTCCTCCTTAGCTGTTCCTCCACATGAGTTCCTGTAACTTAATGACTAATGAGACTACCACTCACTGACTAATGAGACTACCATTCACTGCTACTATTAGTCTCCCTGAGTTAAACTCATCACGTGATTTCTTATTGAACGTTAAGATTTTTCTCATGAAACAATTTAACAATACTTTTGCCGTGAAATCAGAATTTAGAATTCAGGATAATATAAACACATATTTGCTTACCTTGACTGGCCAAGGAACTAAATGCACAGATTCCCCTGTCCGTATTCTCACCTGTACAGGTAGGACCAACCGTCTCGGCGCCTGCGTTGGGAATGTCACACACTGTTCACTGAGCGAAAATCCTGGAGGTGAGCTGTCGTGAGCTGTCGTTACTAGTGTCACGTGTCATCAGCTATGCTCCTGCTAGGGGTTTGCGAATTAGACACCCCCCCTTTTTTTTTCTTTTATTCTCAAGCGGTACACACTCGCACACACTCGCGAACTACGTTTACACGGGAAATAAAGCATATCTCTGACACACAACATTATCTTTATCTTGTAATCATCTTGTCACTAGCACTTGTTTTGTTTAGTTTATTTTTTTACTCTTTTGTTTAGTTTTGTATGTGAGCACACTTGTTATAGTATCCCTGCACGATGAACAGCGGTTAACGTAAGTTGTCATTCCAAAATACAGATATAAAAAAATTAAATATATTAAAACAGAAGAAAAAAAATTAGTCTCTCACTGTTTTAAATTGTTTATTTTAATTTGTCTGAATTTTTGCTATCTTTATCCTGAGGAAACTTTTGTTTACAAGTAAATCACACTGGAAAAGGAAGCATGCACAAGTTGACTTTTTCTGTTCATTTATTCCTCCTAGTCTTTCCGTTTACTTTCTGACGCTTTTCTGTTGAAAGATGAAGTCTCGTTTACACCAGATACAACGATGTCTTTAATTATAATAATTTAAATTTTTCATGTCGAGTCGGTTATTAGCAGTGAGAGTGTGTGGGATAACCGTTACCGACAACCCAGGTTCTTAGTTGTAATACACACATACACACACACGCACACGCACACAATAAAAAAGAATAAATAGAAACAGGAGACGGGAGACGGGAGACACACGAGTTAAATAGACATTAACAGAGTTTCGTTTCGCTGAAATCTTTATGAGGATCACTATCACGGACCAGTCCGTGCCTCCTGTGTTTTTCGCTGTGTTTAACCCTTTATGGCTCAGGGACTAAACGTGTATGTAGAGTATGTATGTCTTGCAAACATGCAAGATTCGGCCAAGCTTGACCGACAGCCAGTGTGTACGGCTACTGTATGTGTGTGTGTGTTATTCGTATTTTTGGATTAATTCTTGTTGACGGGACATGTGGCGAGCGGCGAACTGTGAGTAAAGTACTCAAGTCTGTCAAGACTGCTAGTGCGATTATAAATAATAAGATAATAGAAGATTATAGATAATAGAACTGGAACTTTTTGCCCCGGATTGTAAACATTAGATGTAACATTGTAGCTATCTTTAGCTGTGTCGCCGATAGAGTATTGAGTTGAGGCGAGCTGTAAGTTATTCATATATGCGATATAGTTTGTAAAGTCCTGAGCCACTCAACAACTAAATAACATGATTTGGACAGCCTCGGGCAATCGTTGTGGATTGTCTTTTGCTGAGTCCCGTATTTGACTGTTTAGTGGACTAATCATTTATGTTTATGGTTGATTTGTATGTTTATTCCCGTCTCCAGTTCTCCAGGTCTACGGGTCTGTAGAGTTCTACCCGTAGTAAGGACTTAGCTTCTGTCCATACTGTATTCTGTCTTTCTTTCCCTGCTACCTTTACCTTACCCTGAGTGTTGTTTTTATTGGAAGAAGCTTGGCAGTGTGTGAGCGTGTGATTATCTTCCCCATTATTTTTTCTATTGTTTTAAGAAGAAAAAAAAAAAGAAAATTTGTGGCTATTCCTCAAACCTATACTGAGCTTTGACTCTTGATGAACAGTATTGTTGACAATATTACCTTGAAAGAATCTGATTGCTCTGTTTGCTCGTTGGGATTTCTTATGTGTCTATAGCATCTTTAGAGATAAATTGGTATTGAGGATTTTTGTGTATACTGAGATTTGGACTAGACACATAGTGCAGTGTAATGATAGACAGATTAGAAAAATTTGAGATGTGTTTGATGGTTCAGGATAGTTGTTTTCTGAATAGCCTTGATTGAACAAGGGCTTACACTTTGAAGTGTTTACAACTGTATTTGACTCAGGGATTGTTACTCCCTCTTTGATTTTGAGAATCACTGTTGAGAGCCCCAGCTAGTATTTGATGCATATAAGAAAGAATAGCCAGAGAGAAAGAAGGTGATAGAATATCCAGAGAGAAAGAAGCTGATAGAATTGCCAAGAAAGAGGAAGCCGATAGGATATGTGAGAAGCGGACGAACTAGAAAAAAAGCAGCATAATAAGTTTCTTTCAATGGAAAACAAAAGTGAAATCGAATTGGTTCACAAGTTCTTTATTTTCCAAGACATGAACTGTAATATCGTGTCAAATAAAAATAATTTCGTCGTAAGACGTAAACTCCGAGCGACAGCCAACAGAATGTTTAGGCATGTGGACTTAATCGTGTATCTTCAACTAATAATAAGAATAATAATTTGCTGGAAATAGCAGTAATTAAATGCAACTTTATGTATAAAAATCTTTCGTAAACCTAGGCTTTTACAATCCATTTATAATTTAATCATACACACAAGTGTTACACAGACACCACCACTACCACCCGACTTCATTCCAAATACATTCACGCATCAGTTACATAAAGATTTCGACTTCCTGTCATTGATGTCTTTCCAGCTGTTGACCTGTTGTTACATGCTGCCAATAGGTGTCGTCACTTGTCTACGGCTTGTTAGTATGTCTGCAAGATAAAAAATGTTTTAAGCATGTTGTCATTCCAAAATACAGCCTGTCTCTGGTTTATGGTCTTGATGGTTCTAGGCTCCAATTGTCTCATTCTTGTAAAGCTTTAAAGTTTATTTCTTGCTGTAGTCACTTATATCTCTGTCTTTCTTTTTTCTTAAATATTAATAATCAGATTTGTAAAACAAATAATTTGTGTGGAGTTGATCTCAATGCGCTGAGCACAAACGAATAAACAGCAATTAACAATAAAACAATCAAACAAATTTTGTTGTTAAGTTTATACCAGTCTCTTCGATAACGTTTTCAAAGGTCCACCTGAATTAAAATGTTGTTCAATTTACTTAGCTAAGCTGTTATAATAATACTCAAGCTAATAACCTGAGCATTGTGACTATGTGCATAGACGCCACACTAAACAACTCATTCAAACTGGCAGGAGAAACTAATCAAAGGGACGTAAGACACAAAAAAAAAAAGATTTTGCTTGTTATCTCCCATTCTTCCGTGTTTTGTTTGTTACCTGATCCGGACTGAAAAATTGTTTTCTCAAGATATATATAATCAAGTCTTTAAAAGAAGATAGAAGAAATCAATGTTTACTCCCTTACCGAAATTGTTTATTTTAATCGGTCTGTTTTTGTTTTCTTTAGCAAGATAACTCCTACGTTACGGAGACGGTGCTCGCGATCTTCACTAATGTAACCTACTTGTACATTGTGTCTTGATTTTACCCTTTACCTGTCATCAGTTTTAGGCCTTGAGTTATTTTGACTACCATAATAAACTTTATGCAGCTCTTCATAGTGTTTAAAAGTTATCGAATTAGCGCCAGAACAAGTTAATTCGTGGTGGCAATGAGTGAAGGGGAGAGTTGGCTTAGCACGGAAGTGTCACGCTTCCGAAGGCTCCCGAAGTTTTTGCCTTCACTGAGACGTTTTCAACAAAAAATATCAGCGTCTGGACTGCAGAATGGAGCGTTGAGCTGTTTTTTTTTTTTTTTTTTTTTTTTTTTTTAAACATACCATGCCGTAAACATGATGAAAACACTTACTTTCACTTACATTTATTGTTAACGCATTTAGTATTATTTGTGCTTTAATTAAATAATAGTTATTAATATTATATGTTAAAAAGAGAAAAGCTAGTACATGGCTTGCATAAATTATCTTGATCTTCAGTGCAAACCGATAGGAAGCCTAGATCAGGGGAGACAAATACAAAACCCTTCTAGTATTGACTTTGAGAACTACTTCCCTTAGAGCATTACCATGAACCAAGCTGAAATAAATTTATTATAGAAGTCTGTGGTGCCCTGTTAGTGGCATCCTGTGCGAGCATTAAGCCATCCAAGTACTCAGTGATTAAACACGGGGGTCATGTTAAAGCTTTCTTTATGTTGTACTTGTAAGTCTCAGGTCGGTTTTTGGCTGTTGATTGGAAGAAGTTATAGAAATTTCCACTTATTTTAAAACTTTTTAAATAAATTCGAATTACCTCTAACCATGATGATCGAGCTACTTTGTCTCCTTTGAATAAGCCTTGATGCGACAGGAATTGCTGACACTGGGGTGACAGTGAAATTCTATGCTTAGGTGAGTTGTTGAATTTTGAAAAGGTTTTGAATGCAGGTCGATATGTATATATAGTAGCAGTCGTCCTGACACACACATACACACCCAAATCCATCAACCATTTCTTTTAAAATGTTCCATGTATTTAATCAATTAATTCATACATATACATCAATCAAATTTAAATACTATTCTATTAAAATCTTTTGTTATCACCTCTTGAAAATGACTCATTATTTTTAAGCTAATTTTTTTTATATTATGAAGTACATGTAGTTTTCTCTTTGGTCACCCATGGTGAGTATATTAGCTAGTATTTTTGCCACTGGTAATTGGTTTTGATTTGTAATCATATACTGTTTTAAACAAAGAGTTTGTCTACAATCTCTCTTTAAAAAATAGTATGTCATTATCATCACAAAGAGGCAGGCATAGACACAACAACCAAGAAGCCATGTGGCAATCAATGAAACAAGATATCAGAAGGTATATATTTTTTTATTTTGACCAGGAAATAAACCCCCCCCCCTGCCTGCCCTCTCTCATCCCAAGAAAGAATCCCACTGTCTTTTGATTTGAGAAATGTACAACAAAATCAATGTAGATAAACACAGGTGTTTGCCTTTTTGTTTTTGACAAAACTTAATTTTAAGACAGCATTGTCATCTTTTCACAAAGACAACAGCCAAAGTGTGGATGAGAAGATGGCAATCTTAAAGAAATCAGAAAGCTTAGATCAAAGAATCACAAAATATAAAAAACACTATACTAAATTGTATTTACAAGTCCAGGCCAGCACCACAACATATTGTTCTTGTCTCTGATGTAGATGTTAGCTGCAAGTAAGATTTATCTCCCTTACTCTCCAAAGCAACACCTGAGAAAGGTAAACAATTAATAATATTATCTGACATGTTTGAAAGGAATGAAGGATTTACAGTGGTCTGAATTCTTATATCAAAGCTTGGAAGTATATCTTTAGCATCAGTCGTCTGATAAGTTTTGTAAGAACCAAAACGTTTGATTGGTCAGGTGGACATTAAGAATTAAACCTTTTGAACACTATTGTTGTATCTTTTGCTGAGAGGGTATGTTCCCTCAAAAGATGATTTGTGAAGGAGCAAGAAGAGATTATTCTGTACTAGAGGGAGAGCTTACAGACGAAAAGATGTCTTCTTCATCAAGAATTTTTATGAAAGATGAAAGTACTTCTTGAGATTCAGGAGATAGTAGGAAAGTATTCAAATCATCACTGTCATTTTCATCTTGAAGTGAAATTTTTGAAGTGGCCAAAGCATTTTCTAAGGCACTAGTGTCAGTGGGGTGTGGACTGATGTTTCCAGAAAGTATACCGCTTTGATGAAGTACGTCAGAAGTGGAACTTTGCACAGTAATACCATAACAATCCATCCTGCTAAAGTTTGTTGGAGAACTGATGACTTGAGATTGGGCCAAGGAAGAGGAGTTAACAGAACTGTTAATCGAGTGATGATATGACATGGAGTGCTCTTCCCATGAGGTATCACTGAAAGATGTCACTGCATTGTTAAAAGGTGACATTTTTAAATGCTCTGGTTCATTAAATTCCATTCCAAGTGACATGTTTGAAGTGGCTGAGACATTTTTTGAGATGCTAGTGTCATTGGAGTGTGCACTGTTGTTGTCAGCATCAGTGGTTAGTGTATCTAAACATTCAGATTCAGAGAAATGCATCTTTAAATGTTCAGCTTGAGAAGGAAGCGTACTAGGGTTTTCAACATAAGGTGTGTCTGAATGGTAGGCTTCATCAGATGTTACTGAGTGGTTATCTTCTGCTGAAAGTGCTTCAAAATAGTTAGCCTGAAAAGATTGATTATCTGAAATTGAGGGTTGTACTTGAAATATTTCTAAATATACTGGTGGATGTTGCTGTTTATTGACCATAGTACTTTTTACAGGGTTATTGTCTACAGATGCAGGTTGAACGAGCAAGTTTGTAGGGGTTAGTTCCTGCGGTGTAATCTCTATGGGATTTGAAGCACTGGATAATATATCATTTCTTATACTGTTCAGGATGTCATTGGACATTTGTGTGCAAGGAGAAGAGGTGGCATAAGGTGAGGATGGAGAAGATTCTGAATGTAAAAAGCTAGGAGACAAGGATGATTGTCTTGGACGTTTTTTGGCTGGAGGATAAAGACACTCATCAGCAGTGCTGATGGCTTCCAAATCACGCTTTTGTAAGGTTGATCTAGATGGTGATGTTAGTGTGGGCTCAAGAGTTAAACTGCTTTTTTGTTTTTCTACAAAATCCTTTATTTTCTGCATGTTTTCTTCCATAGAGCTAAACAATTCAGCTATCATGTTGGAAATATAATTTGAATGTTCAATTTGTTTGTCCTGAGGCTTGTTCAGCAATATCCCTAGTGTTCTACATTTTCCTAATAAACTGCTAATGTAAGTCAGAAAAAAAAGGTTCGGGAGGCGATTTTCTTTCCACTCTGTGATTTCTGGTATCATATCATCTGGGATTTTGTTCTCCTTTCTCAGATGCTGCTCGAGGCAAATGAACTTGTCCCTCAATATCTGCACCGTGTCCTTTTGTTTGGATGCTGTGGGGTTCCTCCACGGGTGTTTGCACTCGCGGCTCCACCAAGTGGGTGGATATTTCCAGACCATCTCCTGGCCCTGGTCTTTGCCCACCGCTATTCTGGACAGTCTTCGCACTGCATAATCCAGCCAGTCTTTCTCCCTGCTGATGGGCTGGGGATGAAAGTGCCTGGACATTGCCATTGCGAGGGGCGGATCCTGGGAACTTTTCTGTGGTCAGGAGCTTGGAATAGCTTGCTTTGCTGTCCAAGAACACGAGTGGGATGTTCACTCGGACTGTTGGGAGCAATGGTCGAACGGCAGATGTCGCTTCTGATGCGCTTTGTTGAACTCGCTGAATGACTTCTTTTCTTCTTGCCCGTGGGGCGAGGCCGGAGGACACTTAACAGAAGCCCCGTCATTTCTCTGCCCTTTCCAGATGGAACCATCACGATGTCGACCACACACATAATTGG
Organism: Pomacea canaliculata; assembly: GCF_003073045.1. Taxonomy (NCBI): domain Eukaryota; kingdom Metazoa; phylum Mollusca; class Gastropoda; order Architaenioglossa; family Ampullariidae; genus Pomacea; species Pomacea canaliculata. The sequence continues at coordinate 17,560,455 of NC_037601.1, read as the reverse complement.
GCGACTTGCCCTCTTATGTTGCCGCCCCAGCCATGGTGTTTGCCCCCGAATGTGTGGCTGGGGCGCCAAGAGTTCATAAGACATGTCTGCCTCGTGCCTCCTAAGATGGAGAAGATGCTGCTCCATCATCTTCACGGCAGACCTAAAACATTTGTAAAAGAATTAACATACATTAGGCGAGTGCAACAAGCAAACAATTCATTAATAACAACACAACGACGCTTATTTATTTCTTGAATGGTAAAGGGTGATAAGTATGTATTTTGTATACAGCCGAAATAACAATTAAGAACTCGGGAAGTGTAGCAGGGTTACAACAACCAGAAAAGTATGAAGATAAACAATGCTTTAGGATGTGCAGCTTACTGCCGATGAAAGAAAATATTTGTCTTGACAATCTTGATCTCTCTCCACCCACCCACTTTCACCAGCCGTAACATACTCTGCAAGCAATTATTCCGGAAGTAATGTGAGTAGGCGTATGAACTTTGACCTACAAGACTCTGCATTTTCAGCGCGCCGACGACGACGCACGCGCTGTAACATTTCCCTACTTGTGGCATCGGCTTTGGCCAGAAAACGAAAGTTCACCGGCATGCGCAGTTAGAGCTACGATGTAAATACAGGGTCTGGTCTGCATTATACGCTCATTATGGGAGGGGTCGAAACATGTATTACATCCCGCTGCTACCACTACCTCTTGTAACCATAACTGATCAACTGCCATTCGTCGAGACCAGGGAAGACATAAGAGTGAGTGATCTGTGTTTAAGCATTCTAAACACCGCTGCCAAATATCTGCAAAAATGATTTCGGTCACACATTTGATGATTGGTTCCAAAATGATGGTTCCTAGTGTGCCAGAGCTTTGCACGGTCGTTTCACCGAGCGCAGGAGGGAGAAGAAAGCCGACGACGAGACCATCTTGTGTTTCCACGATATGAAAGGATAACAAACAATTTGGGGTGTGGAAACCCGGAAGACAGAACGCATGGAATTATCAGGCTTCATTAACCTGTAGTCGTTAAAAAGGAGAGAGAAGGGGAAACGTCCAAATGGTGTACACTTTTGCAAGAAGCAATTAATCTCAATCGACAAAATAGTAATGAGATATAACAGGGATATCTGAAAAGGCGATCCCATGAGACTTATCCGCCGGGTATAATTCGAACCGATGCAAAACAACTAAAACATCCCGTTCATTAAAGACGATTCATCAACGACACATAACTCCACGCCCCACTCCTAATTTCTGTCCAATGTGCTCAGTTCCAGACTCTGCTCAATGGGTACTTCTGTTCCACCTCCTTAACATGGCGCTCAGAATCATATTTCAACAGTACAGTATCCTGATGATATTGGCAAAGACAAAAATGAGGGTAGATGTAATAAGCAGAATATCACACCGATGTGCAAAGGCTCAAGGATGCATGAACAAAGCTAACTTACCTTCACATTATGCGTTAATATTCTTCATGATGCCGGTGTTAGATGCTGGATGCTGAAGCAGATGTCAAAAGAAAAGCAAAAAGACTAGCGGTGAAATTCTGATGAAAAGTGCACGCAGCAGGCGAATCAGTGGCTTTTCTATTTGCTGCTGGACCAATCAACGCTGCACAGGTGTCACGTGCAGCCAATGGGAGGAAACATGGTTAACCAGTCGACTGATCTCAAAATAGAACGATGGGATTCTCCCGATTCCACAAAATTCCTATTTTCGTTCTTCAGTCTTCAGAGAAATGTATCATGCGGAGAGCTGATGGCGTGAGTGTAAACAAGCCGTTAACAACAACAACGGTGCAGCTTAGTCACGCACTGATTCGCTGCTCACCCATCATCACTCTAGGTTACACACAGAGATGCTCAAGCACACACTGACACAGATAATCATGCACACACTCACACAGAGATGCTCATGCACACACTGACACAGATAATCATGCACACACTCACACAGAGATGCTCATGCACACACTCACGTTTGCACGCAAACAATAAAGTTGGGGATAACTATTAATTATTTTTTTTTAGTTGCCTTAACTACTTTATGGTTGGCAGATGTCATGGCCTTGCTGGAAGCGCATTCCACACTGACAGGGTTGTACAACGGAAACTTCAGTGACAGAATATCTCAGTTTTATTTTTGGTATGACACGAAAGTTGTTGTCAGATGAGCGTAAGAGTATCGGCAGTCGTAAGAGTAGTTTATATCAGTGCAGATTCCGACACGTACGTTAGCCGAACGTGACAATGAGCATTAGTGAAAGGTCGAAGGTTGAGGGGATGGTTGAGTGCAAGATATTATTTCGCCACAACTGGGGGAATATCTCCTTACGCTCTCCAGATACATACATAAAAAATCCAGGCGTCGCGTTTGTACATAAATTTGTTTCATTAATATGTGATCCAGTTTCTTCCATTACTTGTTCTCCATGTACATGACTGATGGTCTGTTTTTGACCCCTTGCCATGAATACTGATGTCTGCAGGCTAGAAATGGCTATAAATTAATCTCCATGGTCTGGGAAATGGTATATTCTGCACCGAGCTTTACCCAGTCACTACAAACACAATAACAAAAGTTCTGTAGTGGTTGCATCCGCTGGCTTATTTATCTACTCATACACTCATCAACGCTGGCGCTGTCGTCACGTGCAGCCAATGAGAGACGACATGGTTAACCAGCCAACTGCTCTTAAAAATAACCGATGAGATTTTCCCGATTCTAGCAATAATATTTTATTGTCGTTATACGGCCTTCAGAGAAAACACTTACCGCTGAGTTGTTTATCGGGCATGCAATATGAGTTTTTATTTTCCCCATGATTCCTGTGTATGATTTTGTTGAATAATTTGTGTCCAAAAGGCACAAACATCGATGTCATAATTATTGCAATTACCATCAATTGCTTGTTATTTCTACCTTCTTCATCTCTCCAAACTCACTTCTCGCCGTATACTGTAACGAAACGGTTCCCCTCTCTTATTTACCATCCTCACCAAAAAATAACAATTAAAAAAAATCGCAAGCCATTTTCTTGGTCTCACCACACGTGACATTACTCATCGTCTACGCATGCGTTACCCACCAATTTTTTTTACTGGCCTATACAAGTAAACATATCTTGCCTTTGGTCTGTAATATGCTTGTTAATTTAGTACACTCTAGAAATTGCTTTCACTTTCTGTAATAATAGTGTTACAATGATTTCTAATTAAATGAAGTGTCTAGAATTTAACATGAAGGTGTAGTAGGAAGTACATAATATTTCAACCAAGAATGAAATTAGCGACTTTTCATGAGTTGTATTTTATGAATAAAATGACACGGTTGTTATAACATTTGATTTCATTACAGAGGTTCTTGTGCATGACCCCACTATCAGCTATCAGTGAAATTGCTTGAAAAATGATAGCACACGATTTTTTAAATATAAAAGGTTTGCAAAACCTACTCACTATATATATTTTGTTCATAGTGTGTCTGATTGTTTAACATTATTTTATGTTTTCATGGTCTAATAATATTGACGTTTGGTTTGCGTGTCACAGAACGTACTGTATAATGTCCTCAAAATGTTTCATCAGACTATGCTTATAAAGCAGAGGTATTATAACCAGCGCTTATTAAATAGCAACAATTGGACAGAGATCAAATGGCTTGCGTATATATTTTTTGAGGGTTGTCGAGGTCCGTCTGCCAAGGATCGAGCCACGAACCGTCCTTGGGTCGAGCTGACATTGGAGAAAAGTAGGTCACTGTCGATTGAACTATAATCTAACTGCTAAAACTCGTCAACACAGAGCGAAGCTGGATGTGGCCTGTTGGAGTTAGCAAAATAAACACTTACCTTCATTGAAAACGTTTACTCCTTTAAATATTTTATTCCTTAGGATGCTTTATGTCATATATTCCGTTGATTTTGTAGTCCTATTATAGTTTCTGACATCAGTATATAATATCGTCTGCAAATAACAGGATAAATATTTTCGTGAACTAATGTGCAAAAGTTGCCCCATGTTTTCCATTGTTTATATTTTTCAAAGCCAGTTCGTTAATAACAAATGAGAAAATTATAGGGCTACATGCATCACCTTGTTTAACGCCCGTTGTAAATCAATGTAATCTATAAAAGAGCCTCCACATCTGACATGGACTCTAGTTGTTTTTTTCACGTGTCATCGCCAGACTGCACGGAGAGAACTGCTAATTAAGTTGTTTTGTGCACACACGTGAGGTCAGGAATTTGACTTCTTTTGACATTGTGATGTACATATCAGTAAAGAGAGGTTTAGCACTTTGTACTGTTTTGAATGTAATCTGTGTGAGCAATGTATGTCTCTGTGTGGGTGTACATGTTATAATTATAAATACCCTATACGTTTTTTGGAAGAATGGTGGGTTACTCCGTGAAGACCACTGATTACAGTTTGCTACACATCACTGGTGATTGGCATTCGGGTTGACTATGAACATGCAATGATAGTCTTCCACTACTCTAACCTCTTTCCCAACAATCAAGGTAGCTTTTCTTTTTAGAGTCAGGCGATGGTTGAGAACAAGTAGCTGGGTGTGTGCGGGTCTTATGAATTGTTATCTGTTATTGTGCAGATGAACACTGCAAAGCATGATTATTTGTGTTTTACATACCTGCATGCATGCGAGTGTGTACGAGGCTGTGGGCGCATGTTTTCATGTGGGTGGATAGCAACAAGTAACACTATTTTGGCAAGTATGTGGACTTTATCAGACATGTAAAGAACATGGACACTGTGAGTTTCTTAAAACAATTTTGTAGACTGTGCCAACCACCTGACGGCTTATCTACCACAGGTCAATGCGACGTTTCTCAAACAATCAAGCTGTCACATCATAGTCATAGATCAGAAGAGTTTATTGCATTTATAAAGAAAGAATTCAAGGAAGATTATTTATTATGAATAATAATAATAATAGATCATTATCTATTAAGAAGAGAAATAAAACTTCCCCATTATCGCTGTTAAACTGCATCGTCTCCTTTCCCAGCCTTTTCAGATTTTGGAACAAAAACAACCAAAATCGGTTTCTTTGCACTTGTCCTAAAAATGGCTTCTAAAGGACTGATTTATTTTATTTAGCTTATTAGCTTAACAATTTGTTAAGAAATACTTTATGCAGCTGGACACTTTGCTAAACACTATTTTATGCAGCTGAATAATTAGGCAAATGCTTTAGCTGAACCATTAAATAAGTTGATGTAACTTAAGACACGTAGTCATGATTGTAGCTTTGTTTATCTATACAAGCGATAGATCGGTATACATAAAAATGTTTTCTTAAGGTGAATGGTTTAGCTTCATAAATTACTTTACTATCATCGCTTTGTTGTTTTTTTCTGTTTTGAAACAAAGAGAGTAAGAATAGCTTTAAAGGACACATCGTTCTCAACTGTGTCATCACAGGTGTTTTTAAACATCAATTTAGGAACAAGAGGACACCTTGATGTCCGTTTGCCTGCTGCTTTCTAGTGAGTCACCTACATCTGGAAAAATCAGTCCTCATTTGATAATCGAAGCTTAGACTTTGTACACATCGATCGAAGGTAACCTAGAGACGATATCAGGGGATAACAAGTTACACAGGGGACTTGCCGACTTGTGACCTGTACAATCCTTAATGCCTATATAAGTCGGCCTTCTTTCTTGCTAATTTACCAGAGTCTGCAAAGATGTTACAAGACACTAGGCTGTTCGTATTTTTTATGGGTATCTTTTCATAAACTTTTCGTTTAAAAGGACACCCGAGATTCATCATAGGAATGTCTTTGTTTGAAATTAAATTACAATCCTTAATGGCTACTTTATTACTAAATGTACCAGAGTCTGCAAAGATGTTACAAGAGACTAGACTGTTCGTGTTTTTTATAGGTATCTTTTCATAAACTTTTCGCTTAAAAAGACATTCCGGATCATTATAGGAATGTCTTTGTTTGAAATTAAATTTTTAGCTTTTTTATGTAAAGTCCTTTCGCCACTGTGCTTTTCATGACATAAAATGTTTTTTCGGAAGATGAACTTAAAGAAAGAGAGAGTTGGTCGATGGTTCATCGATGCTCCTACTTTGAGAGTGGTGGTGCCTCTTTTGGAAAGATCGAAATCGATGACAACATTTTCTGTGTTACCTCCAGAATAGTGTTTTGATATTCGGGCTAAAGTCTTGGTGCACAAGTGGCTCTATCATGGTGGCAAAATTATGTTATTGAAAAGTAGTAAAATTTTGCTCTTTGGAAGTAACAAGTCTTTGTATTTCCAGCAGACAGCTAAGACATTAAGGAGTGTCAGAAAGTACAGATGTTGGTATTCGTGCTTATTCTTCTCCGTTGGCTTGATGATGGTCCTTCAAGGATGTTTGCCCTGTCCCCCAGGCTCTTTCCGCCCCGCTGATGGGCTGCGGGTAGGGGTATCAAAACGTCAGTGGGTTATGGTCGTGGGGACCTTCCGGTGGTCAGGGGATTGCGACAGCCTGCTCCAACGGCCAGCGAGACGAGCGGGGGAGTGGAACGAGCGACGAATGTTGGGAGCACTGATGGAATGGCAGGTATCGCTTCTGTGATGCTTTGTGTAACTCGAAGTAAAACGCTTCTTGCACGTGGGGAGAGGTCGAAGGACACTGAACAGAAGCACTTTCATTTCTTTGCACTTTCCAGATGGAACCATCACGATGTCGACCACACATTTAATTGGGCGACTTGCCCTCTTGTGTCGCCGCCCCAGCCATGGTGTGTGCCCCCGAATGTGTGGCTGGGGCGGCAAGAGTTCATAAGACATGTCTGCCTCGTGCCTCCTAAGATGGAGAGGAGGCTGCTCCAGCATCTTCACGGCAGACCTAAAGCATTTGTAAAGAATTAACATACATTAGGCGAGTGCAGCAAACAATCAGTGGATTGATAACAGCACAACAACGCTTATTTATGTGGTAAAGGGTTGAACAGCAAAAAAAAAAATTAAAAAAAAATTAAGGACTCAAGAAATGTAACAGGGTATAAACAACCAGAAAAAGTGTGTAGAAGATAAAACAATGCTTTAGGATGTCCAGCTTACTGCCGATGAAAGAAAATATTTGTCTTGACAATTTCTCTCCCTCATCCACCCACACCCGCTTTCCATTTACCCAACCATAGCATACTTTGGCAGCAGTTATTCCGGAAATAAATAACATTCATAATGATTTGCCTACTCATTTTTAATAAGAAATATGGGCTTATTGGAAGTAGCTACTATAGTTTGCTATGATTTAACGTCTTATTTAATAATTTCAAAATCAAATGTTTGAAACATAATTGATATTGTCGCCATGAATATCAAATAACAGTTTTATCTCAAATCTACATTAAATACGAGGAATATGGTTCACCTAATTATTTATTTAGCCTTATGAGTCCTTGTTCTTTTACCATACCCTGCATTTAAAGCGTGTCGACGACGACGCACGCACTGGAACATTTCCCTACTTGTGGTATTGACTTTGGCCAGAAAACATTCATCGGCAGATGCGCAGTTAGACGAATCAATTACAGGGTGTGGTCTGCCATCATTATTACGGGAGGGATCGAAACATGTATTACATCTAGCTGTTATCACACTTTTTGTAACCATCGTTGATTAACTGTCATTCTTCGAGACTAGGGAAGACATAAGAGTGAGTGATCTTGTAAAAATGTGTCCACGATATGCAAGGACAACACTAACAATTTGACGTGTAAACACCAGGAGCCAGAACGCATAGAATTATCATAAAATTTACAGTCGTTAAAATGGAGAAGGGAGGAAAAAGCCCCAGGTTGCGCAATTTTTCAAGAAGCAGTGTCTGTTGATCGATGTAACAGGCCGACCTGAACAAAGGACAGTGACATACTTTATTTTTACAAATTCAGGGTTAAATGCGTTAGGCTGGTGGCACGAGACGCTGCTAGCCTTATATACGGACCTAATTTTAACCGATTCAAAATGAATAAAACATCTTTAACATCCCCTTGATGAAATGTAGTTTATCAACGGCACATAACTCCACGTCCCACTCCCGTCTGTCGAATTTCCTCAGTTCCAGACTCTGTTAAATAGGATCTTACCCGGTATTTCTGTTTTACCTCATCAACATGGCGCTGAAAATCCTATTACAACAGTACAGTATTCTGATGATATTGGCAAAGACAAAAATGAGGGTAGATGAAGTAAATAGAATATCGCACCGATGTGCAAAGGCTCAAGGATGTATAAACAGAACTAACTTACCTTCACATTATGCGTTAATATTCTTCATTGTGCTCGTGTTAGATGCTGGATGCTGAGGCAGATGTCAAGAGAAAAAATGCAAGCAAAATAATTGCTTGCTTGCAGATGATAGAAGTGTGCGTGCTACAGGCGAATCAGTGGCTTTTCTAGTTTCTGTTGCACCAATCAACGCTGTACAGGTGTAACATACAGCCAATGGGAGGAAACATGCAGTGGACTGATTTCAATTAAACGATTGGATTTTCCCGATTCCACAAAATTCCTATTTTTGTTCTTCAGTCTTCAGAGAAATGTATTATGTCGAGAACTGGGGATGGCGTGAATGTAACCCTTACCTTCGTAACAACCCGTTAACACCAACAACAAAGATGCAACTCATCGAGTCCCGAACGTTCGCCATTTTCGATGACATTTGTCCTCTTAAGACGCTGCAGTTTGATAAGTAGACATAAACTGCCAATATATTTATATGTAAAAAGCGCGAACCCTTTTTGACATCAGCCGAGACGACCTCGAACAAACGAGTTAGGAAGCCATACTGTCACGGAGCGAGTAAAGGTCGCAGGCATTATTATAGACCAGGGATGCCCAACCTACGGCCCGCGGGCCATATCTGGCCCGCGACGCGGTGCCATCCGGCCCGCGCAACTTCTGCCCACAGTGCAGGAAATCTGCATGTTAATAAAAAAAAAAAAAACAAAACAAACAAAACAAACAAAAAAAAAAAAAAAAACGAAAAAAGGGAAGAAGAAGTATTTATCCCCACGTAGGGGCGTTTCCCAATCTTTTTTTCGATGGACGAACATTTCGATTCAGTGCTCCGACTTGGTGTCTCTACGATGAGGCCGGACATTCAGAAGTTGGTTTTGGGTAAACAACTTCAAATATCCCACTAATTAGTACATAATTAATGGTAAGTACAACTTGTTTCTAATAAAAATGGTATCTGCTCTATATTTTTGTCTTTTTTGTATTTTGTGAAGTGGCCCGGAAAACAACATGTCTAGAACGATCGAATTTCGTAAATTTAGAGTTAAAATAGAGAGAAACACCTTCCAATCTCCTCTACATGAAGCACTGCATGTCAACCTTAGAGTAAGGGGCGATTAACCCCAGAGATAATCGAGTAAGAGATTTTTGTGCAAGCGAAACTAAAGGCATAGTGTTATTATTTATTATACAACTATCAAATGAAGGGCGTTCTTATGATGGTGTGTTGTTGTTAATAATACTGTTGATAACTTAGAAATCATATACGGGTGCTGTAACCTCAACAAATACTACTTACCTTTACATTACTCTAAGTTGCTGTCTGTTCCGCCGTCGACTGCTGGTGTTGGAGAGTGGGACGAACTTCTACAGTGTTTATCTAAAGATTCAAAGGATGGATGAGGGTGGTCTCGTCAGACAGGCGTCATTTCCAGAAGGTGTCACCTAGGAGAATCAACGGTGTGACTAGACGAGATGTAAACTCAGACCAGCAGTGATGACAAACCAGTGTTTCAAGCTCTTTCGTTATCAGGCTCCTTATCTGGCAAGGAGCTGCTCTAGCAGGCTTTTCTAGCTGCTCCTGCACCAATCAGAACTCGCGCAAGTCACGTGCATTTGATTAAAGACGACTTGGGTGACATTTTCTGGGCACGTTGCCACAACAGACTTGAGACTAAATACAGGTATGTTGTTGATTTATGTGACTGGGAAATGTTCTACAAGACGTACTTCGAGCTATGATGTTTCTCGAAATACTAGTCAAAAAGTAGCGAAAATGATTTCCTCTATACAGCAACCCCTCCCTATTTGCTCCCATTAACAAATTCAAGCTCTGGGCTCGCGAGATATGGTCGAATTGAGAAAGAATTTGGTTCTGGAAAAGGCACCTTGGAGCGAGGCGTGCGCTATTCATTATCTTCTATTTCCGAAATGATACTGATTGGTCAGAATGTCCAGTCACTACTGACGTGTCTTGTAAGTGATCAGGTGCAAACTGATAAGCTCTTTGAAAAATATTGCCTTAATTATGTTTAGGAAGAATGTACACACGCACACACGCAGGGTCACACCGGGCTTTACACGCATGGGTCAACACACTTGCTATTGTCCGTAGATTGGAGTCATATTTAACTGTACCTGTAAATGAATTATTGTTGTCATGTTCTTCTTTCTTTTTCTCTAGTCCGATAGAATGCTTGTGTTGTAATATGGACTGATTGCAGAGCTAGGAGAGTTACAGTGTTAGATGTGGACTTTATCAGGCATGTAAAGAACTTAGATATTGTTTCTTAGAAACTTTTGTACAGTCTGCCAGCCCCCCCCCCCAGATGGCTTATCTACCGCAGTTGAATGGGCACTTTTCTCAAGCAATCAAACTCGCAGGCGGGCGCACACACAAGCATTGCATGCATTCGCTAACAAACACCCTAGTTATTGTGCAGGGATTGGAGTCAGACTTCAAAGGATTGTCGCTGGGATGCTCTCCCTCTTGTCCATTAGTCGCCCCAGATGTTTATGTTTATGTTGTGATATTGTGTTATATTTAATTTAGGAGATTTGCATTTTATCAGATACTTAAAGAAAATTGTGTCTCCTATAAACTTTTGTAGACTTGCCAACCACCCGACTTCTTATCTACTACAATTCAATGTTCACGTCTCACCTGCAATAATCTATCACATCAAAGTCAATACCTGGTGGACTAGTTTCATTGATCAAAGGGCTTAAAACATGACCAAAGCTGTAAAAGTAACCAATGACCAGATGAATGATTTACAAGTTGTGTAAAAACACACACACACACACAGTTTGCTGTTTACTTTCTTTGAAGGAGTTATGACTTAGTGATTATATCGATTCCTTTGATCATTCTTCGTGTTTGCCAATTCTTTATTACAGAACGGTAATGGCTTTAAAAAATATTGTCCCCACCTTGCTGGAGCAGCTTAGCTGGGAGATTCGGGACTGGAACCCGATCCAGTTCTTCTTTCTGCTTTATAATTGTTACTTTGGAGACTCTTTTCCTTTCTTTCTTTTAAGGTCCTCCTTTAGCAACAGAGGTTTAAGATATCATTAGTGACCCAGGATTTTTTCTTTTGTCTGCACTTAGAATCTTTTCATTTGATGTTTCGAGCAAAGATGTCTGCATTATAATCTACTTTATTTGGAGAGGTGAATTTTTAAGATTTCCATTTTGGTTATACAACCAGCGGGTCAGACGTACCCACCCCTGGACTAAACCATCTGGAATGTAGCAAGATGTCCCCTTGAATCCTTGTTGTGGTGGAGGTTATTGACTACCTCTAGTCGGTAGCCTGCAAACTACAAGAATCTTAGGCCCCTGTCGTTGGTTTTCCCTGGTCCAAATGTATCTACCCGTTTCAGCTTATTAATGAAAAACATCTGGAGCAATCTTTAAAATTACTTCAATGTATTAGGATGTCCTTCCTCTGCCTTGCTTTTATGTCTTTTTGTATCCCGTATAACTCATTTACTTCGTCTAGTATGTGTTCGTGTGTGTGTGTGTGCGAGAGAGAGAGAGAAGTAAGGGATTTAAGGACTGCAAGCATTTAGGAAAACAAATATATATGAATATAGCTATAGACTTCTTTATGCAATTTGATGTACACAGATTCCCACTCCCTTGCTGTAGCCAATGTGCTTTAAGCAATAAAAATATCATCTCGCTCTCACACACACACACACAAACAAACACATGGCGTGTGCGCAGACACGCACTTTGTCACCTTCTACCTTTTCGTTTTTCCAACTGGCGAAGTCTGAGAATTTAAACAAACGTGTTTAATGTTAGACTTAGTTACAGCTTAGTATCAACAGACGACTGTGTTTTTATTAATACGTTTTACTACAAAAAATAAAAGTTAATGTGAAAAATGTATTCAGAAAAGAAAACAACAGTTTCTGTTACTGTTAAACTGCATCATCCACTTTCTCAGCCTGTACATAATTGAGATGTGTAAACAATAAACATTATATGTTGAGCAACAACTAAAGTCTTTCTTAAGTACTAAATAATGAATACTATTTCATTCAGCTGAACCGTTGATGAATAATACGTTATACGGCTGAATCATTTGTTAAATACTATTTGAAACAGCTGAATCCATTGAATTCCAAAACTGTGAATAATAAACATATTTGTGTATTTCGCTTCTTACATATTCATGAACAGTTTGCTGTTGCTGTCTTAGATGGTTGGTACATTTATTCCAGCCAATCGATGGATGGGTATACACACAAAACTTTTCGAAGATCAATAGTTTACACTCATAATAAAGTGTTTCTCTATTCATCGCTTTTGTTTTCTATGACTTTTCTGTTTTGAACTCAGAGAAAGACAGAGAGTCAGAATTCTTAAACATTTGCTTGAAAAGAATACATTTAGGTAAAATCATTGAAATATGTTTTCACGGTGTTTTAGAACGTGTGTTGAAGTACAAGAGAAAACTTTGATGTTTTTTTGCCTATTGCTTTCTTGTGTGTCATCAAACTGTTGGAAACATCAGCTCTCAGCCGATGATCCTAACATAGACGAGCGAGGATAACAAAGTAGGGATGAAGTTTTACACAGGGCAACCTATACAAGCCTTAAAAAATGGTCTTTTTCTTGTTCATTATACCACAGTCTGCAAAGATGTTACAGGGCTCTAGACTGTTTGTGTTTTCTATGGGTATCTTTTCATGAATTGTTCGTTTGAAAATACGTTCCGGATTCTGCATGGGAATGTCTTTGTTTGAAATTAAATGCTTTTCTTTATTTTGATTGAAAGTACTTTTTTCCACTGAACCCTTCATAAGATAAAATGCTAGGTTCTGAAGAAGAGAAGGTTGATGGATGGCTTATTGATGTTTGCATTTTGCGAGCAGTGGTGCTCCTTTTGGAAGGGTCGAAATCGATGACAACATTTTTAGTTTGACTTCCGGAATCCTGTTTTGATATTTTGCTTAAGTCTTGCTGAATTTTGAAATGTGGCTCTATCATGGTGGCAAGATAATGTGTTTGGAAAGTGGGTTCAGGATAATGCAAGTGGTAATACTTTGTTCTCTGCCAGTAACAAGAATTTTTTGTACAGCAGCAGCTAAGACATTAAGGTGTGTCAGAAAGTACAACTGTTGGTATTCGTGCGTACTCTTCTGCTTTGGCTTGATGATGGTCCTTCAATGATGTTTGCCCTGTCCCCCCAGGCTCTTTCCTCCCCGCTGATGGGCTGCGGGTAGGGGTATCAGAGTTAGTGGTGTATGGTCCTGGGGACCTTCCGATGGTCAGGGGATTGCGACAGCCTGCTCCAACGGCCAGCGAGACGAGTGGGTGAATGGAACGACCGAAGAATGTTGGGAGCACTGATGGAATGGCAGGTATCGCTTCTGTGATGCTTTGTGTAACTCGAAGTAAGACGCTTCTTGCACGTGGGGAGAGGTCGAAGGACACTGAACAGAAGCGCCATCATGATGTCGGAAGATCGCCTGGTTGGGCATCGGGCCTTCTTAGTTTTCCGCCCCAGCCACGGCTTGTGACCTCGTACGTATGACTGGGGCGGAGAAAGTTCATGAGGCCTGTCTGCCTCATGCCTCCTGGGATAGAAAGGAGGCTCCTCCATTGTGACAGTATCCTTCAAATCTGAAACGATAAAGGCAAAGATATGCGTGACTCAGCAAGTGAAAAGAATATAACAGCAAAATCTACATTGATAAAAATATAATGAAAAACATTTTGGAATACTGAAAATGTTTACAGTTTTACAGGTGGCGAGTGCGGAAGAGTATAAGACTCAAACGTCCTTTAGCCAAGTCGGAGTGGCCGTAAGGGGCAGTAAAGGCAGTGCCGCAAAGCTTGGTTATTGAATGCCAGAGATTGAAAGACTGAGCAACAGAAAATATCTAGAAGTTAAATGTGTCACGATATGTGAAGACACATATTTTTCTTTTGGTAAAGAAAACGATCTGGTCTACAGCTATCAATATTCATCATAAAATGGAGAGAAGAATTTTTTGTATGAACCACTTGATCGTCAAGTGAGAAGATATCAAAACACATCTCAAATGACAAAGATTTCCATGAAAATTTATTGAAATGCTCTACTGCAGTCAAAAAATTTTATGGTAGGGGATTATTTTGATGGAATTGCTCTGTAAATAATTTTGTTTAAGATGTCAAAAACACTTTAGAGCGTTGCAAGCTCCATAATGAATAGACCAAGCAGTTGTATACATGTAGCTTAACTTACCTTCACATCACAAGGAAGATCATAGTGCCGGAGACTGACTGACTGATGGAGGCTTAAGACGATGATAAGAGTTTGCGGAATGGTAGAAGCTGAGGACTGGCCGCTCTGGCTGGCTTTTGTACCTCTTCCTACACCAATCAGAACTCGGTGAAGTCACGTGCATCTATCACACTGAGGACAATAGTGTCCGTTGCTACAACAAACATTACAACGAAATATGCTATAAATATGTACTGACGGGAACTCTTTGGAGCAAATCAATACTAGGCAGAATAATAAAAATTTTAGGTCAAGCAATTCTGTTGCAGTTTCGTTTTAAAAGTTATCCGCGAGACTGTGTACAAATGTTGCAAGCGAGACACACAAGACACCCAAAACAAAAGCAAGATGTCCTCGTGTAGTCCTTGCAGGTGTTACTGCGATTTTGTGCATCAAGCTCTGTTCAGAATTCTACAAGTGGAATTATTAGTTTGGAAGCATTTATGCAAGTGCAACTCATCTAGGGTCAAATAATTCTATATTTATAGTTTCGCAACTGCTGGCCCGTGCACGGGTACTGGAAAGGGTTGTCGGTCGTGGTGCATGAGTTACCTCCGCTCACTGCGCGGGATCATCAACTCTGTTGACACATCATTTGTCCTTCAGGTGTTGGTGTCAGGGTTTGCACCTTCCTGTTCACAATAAACTAAGCCTGTCTAGAGGATCTGTGACTAAACAATGTTTAAATTTGGAACTGCATCGACCCTGACTCCAAGGTGTTTTTCTGCGGCGTGTTCTTCATTCGTTTCTGTTGACAAGTTCACCTGACTGAAATAAGCCGCAGAAAAGGCTCTATGGAAGAAAGGCGTTAAAAATAACTTAAACTAGCCAATAGAGAGTTGTTTACGCTTAGAAAAGGTTTACTGCGAAGACACGCACACACACACACATGCTGTTAAGTACATGGATTTGAAGTGAATCAGGTGCAGTCTGTTTTTAAACGGAAGTTTTTATGTAGTAACAAAGCCTTCTGACAGACGTGCTTGTGTGAAAGAAAATGTGTGTGTGTGTGAAAGTGCATGTGTGTTTAGAATTTTACTGTGAATTTTCACACGGATTTTAAACATCATTCTCTCTCTATCTCAAACACGCGAACAGACACGCGGTCTTTGGATATGTCTGGATGTTCCAACAAGTGGGAAGGGAGAAGATATTTTTAAAGAATTTAGAGAAAGATTGAGTTACGATTTTGGTCAGGATGGTATCCAAACTGGAGAATAGTTCTCATCTGAACATATACGACAGTTCCAAAATCTGTTTGCGTTGTGAATTATATGTGGATAGTATAAGCAACGATTCCATAAGAAAGGTCGAAGCTCGGTTTAAAATTGGTGTTTCAGGTATCAACTGTCACAGTATAGAGCCCGCTAATTGTACTTTGTGGTGGTGAGGTGTGTGCAAGTTATTTTTTAGTGATTATTTATGGATTATGTTTATGTAGTACCTCCTATTCCTAAGTATTATTTTGGAGCAGTCAGTTTTGTTTGGACTTGTGTACAGCTACAGAAAAAAATCTGTCACGCGCTGTAAAATGACCATAATTTTTTCATATCCTTTTTGGAAATTGGTTTTTGTAGAATAAATTTTCGATCAATGTATTTCTCTTTCTCTCTCAGTTAGATGCAAATTGTTTTGGTTTGTTAGTTTTGTTGGGCAGTAGCCGTAAAATCTGTGCACATATGTAAATATTATTTGTATATTAATGTGCATCTGTACACGGTTATATGTGTACTTAGATTTTTTTAAACATTATAATATTCTATTAGAGTAAGCCGAGGACCTTTTTAATAAACACGTCATATTTACAGACTATATTTATTTTGTTCATACTGTCTAATTGTTTAACATTATTTTATGTTTTCATGATCTAATAATATTGACGTTTGGTTTCCGTGTCACAGAAAGTACTGTATAATGTCCTCGACAATATTTCATCAGACTAAGCTTATAAAGCAGAAGTTATTATAACCAGCGCTTATTAAATAGCAACAATTGGACAGAGATCAAATGGTTTGCGTATATATTTTTTTTAGAGTTGTTGATGTCCGTTTCTGCCAAGAATCGAGCCACGGACCCTCTTTGGGTCGAGCTGACATTGAAGAAAAGTAGGACACTGTCGACTGAGATGTTACAACTATAATCTAAAACTCGTCAACACAGATCGAAAATGGACGTGGCTTGTCGGAGTTAGCAAAATAAACAGTTTATTCCTTGTTGCTCCTTTGAGGAGCATAGGACCGCAACAACACCTCTCCAGCGGACCTGGTATAGGACAGCCCCCTTGCCTCTCTCTCTACTGTTCTTTTCCAAGTCTGCTTTGGTCTCCCAACTCTCCTCTTCCCCTGAGGGTTCCAGTCAAAAGTAAACACTTACCTTAATTGGAAACTTTTATTCCTTTAGATATAATGTTACTTAGAATGATTTGTCATCTATTCCGTTGATTCTGTAGTCCTATTATAGTTTCTGACATCAGTATATAATATCGTCTGCAAATAACAGGATAAATATTTTGATAATGTGCAAAGTTGTCCCTCATGTTTTCCATTGTTTATAATTTCCAAATAATTAATTCTGTATTTTTAGTTTTGCAACTGTTGGTCCTCTGCACGGGTACTGGAAAGGGTTGTCGGCCGTAGTGCGTGGTTACCTCCGCTCACTGCTAACAAGAGACTAAGTGGGGACTAGACGTTCTAAACAAAGGCGATGTAAAAAAAAAGAATTAAATAGTAGAAAACGAAGTTTAATGACAATAACACAGCGATCTACGACTATCCGACTACCCCAAACCATTAATGTTGGTGAGGTCACTTTAAAATCTCTTAGTGTCACTGCTGACAGAACCATGTTGCAGCCATCTGTCAGTCTGGTTACTACGAGCAGAGATTAGTGTTATCCTCCAGATTCTCTCTCTACCCATGCTGCTAACAACATTTGCGTCTGGTGGGTTTGTTCTATCAAATATTGGTAACGCTATTCTCTACATACTTCCTTCACAAACTTCAGAAAGTACAGTCTTCTGCAGCTTGTCTGGTGCTCAAAGCTAAAATAAAAACGCCAAAGTTCCCCTCCCCCCAAGCAAACCAAAAGCAGGACAAAATCAGTCCTCTCCTATGTTCTCTGCACTGTCGGCCCGTTTGTACTTGCATTCAGTACAAGTTGTTTGTGCTCTGCTCTTGGTTTCTTTGAAGCACTTGTCCTGTCTGTTTTTCCCCAAGCCATCGAGTCTTTAGAGTATTATGCCTTGTCCCTTTGAGGTGTTGCTATTAATGATCGGAGATTTCCAAGTTACCTGTCTCAAGTTGTGCCGTTAGTGAGCCGCTCACAACAACCCAACCGTTTCTTTTTCTCGTGACATGTATTTGCATGCACATTTTAGAACCTGCTTGCATTAAAGCCAGACACATTCCTCTGCTTCTTAATGTTTCTTGGATTCATGGGGGTAGGGGAGGAAAGTAAAGGTGTTCGTACAAAAGAGAGAGGGAGAGTGGGAAGAGACTTTGCAATGTGTGTGTGGGCTTGTATGTATGATTTTGTGTGTACTTGTGTGTGTGTGCGTGTGTGCGTGTGTGTGTGTGTGCGCGCTTTCTATTACTGCTTTGAGATAGTCTAATCGTCATGGATGTCAAGTTTCAGCAAACAGAATTTACAGCGAAAGTGAGATAGAAGAAACAAAACTGAAAAAAAAAAATGAAATGTGTGTTCGGGGTTTGCATTTGTCTGCAACATAATCAATGTCATATGTTTCTCTAAAAAAAAGTTCTGTTTTCCTTCGTTTTACTATTCATACTGTTGCAGTGTCTGATGATGACAGGATGTAAACTTAACCCTTTGCCCTCTTTCCACTTATCGTTTGATGCTTTTTCATACAGTGCATTCATCTCACTGTCAACAACTTTTAACTTACCATCCTTCTCTCCTCTGGGTTGTATAAAATATTTATGCAAAGGTTTGAAGCTTCAGATCCCTGCCTTAAATCTTTAACCTGTAATGCTTTTCTGTCATTAGTCAAGTGAAATTGTATATTCACTGTATGGTGTGTGGAATTCAGTCCTAAAAAGCAATTATTGACTCAAAAACAACATTCTTTAGTCATTAGTTGTCGTAAGTGTGCTGCAGTTTCAGTTTAAAGTTCACATGGTCCAATAAAAGAAAAGAATGATACAATTTACAAGAAAAGTATAAAACATATGTGCAGAACAGATCAGCACAATAAAATGGTTCGTGGGTTACATATTTACATACATTTACCAACACAACATATACAAAACGAAAGATTTCATAGCATAATTTATTTATTTTTTTAACGAGAGGATGAAAAAAAGGAAAAGAGAGAGAGAGAGCAAACAGAGAGAGAGGAGAGAGAGAGAGAGAGCAAACATAATCTATTATCAAAAATGTTAAACGGTTTATGAGTTACTTATTTAAACACACAAAAAAATAAACATTCAGAAATACTGCATTAAGTATCAACATGATAACACTACTATTTACATAGTTTTTTTCAGTCTCTTATCTGTGTGTATTCCTAGCTCATCTAATGCGACCTTTCGTAACTATTATTTTCATATATACTCTTTATTTATTTTGAATGGATGAGTTTGCCTTTTAATACTCTTGGTCATGTTCGTTCTCACTTCTAACAATTCAACAGAAGCTGATGAACACTGCTTCTCTTCGAAACTAAAGTTGACTGGGGACTTCAGAAAACTGTATTCAGTTACCCAGTGCTTTTATTTGTTAAATTGCTAGAAGTGTCGGAACCAGAGTTATTGAGATTAGACTCTGATATACCTAATCTGTCATCTAATGGAAGATTTTCCACAATATTATTCCATTGAAGAGGTACAGTTAATGGCAGACTCTGTTTGTGCAAGTCAGGGTCTTTTATTTCTCCCCAAAGATGATTAGAATTGTCGGAAATAGTGTTGTCTTGACTTGCTAAGTTGTCTCCTTGATGGATGGTAATGTACTTTGGGGGACTCTCCTTTATGTAATGCTGTGGGTTTTGAAACTTTTGACCTGACGAAGACTGTAAAGATGGAACGATGGGTTCCAGTCGGATCATCGTGTACACTCAGATAAGAAACAGGGAACACCAAGTCGTAATTGTTTGCCTTGACACGCTGCAAAAATAACTCGTATGCTCCCATGGTGATGGGTGCATACAAGTCCAAGGCAAACAAAGAAGACATCGCTTCTACTACAACAGCGCTACACGCTCGTAGATGGCGCCCCAGCCGGTGCTCCGTGGCTGGGGCGCCCAGCTGAATCCTATCACCTCATCTTCATCTCCACCTCCTCCCAGCTCGGCCAGCCCCCTGAAACACACCTTTCTATGATAAGAAACACAACAAACTAGTATGTAATACATAACACTTCTACATATTCTTGATCAGATTTGCAGAATACAATGCAAAGTAATAATGAATTGTTTGGGAGAGAACCATGCCAATCAGACACGACTATAACATACTCATCAACCTCAAGGCTTACCGAGGGACAACCTAACATCCCAACGAGGATCACGGGTGTCAAAGGCTACAAAATACCAGTCAACATCATGGCTTACTGTGGTGGTCAGACAATATAACATACCAACCAAGATCAGGACGTACTCTGGACCTATCTACGTCAAAAATAAACGTAGTGTCGGAGATTTTAATCGACCGCATAATCTGGGTCAAAGGTCTATCTCAACACATAATAAACGAGTTTAGTTTCCGTATCTATCCCAAACCTTTGCTCCGAAGCACTACATAATTAATAATAAACTTTCCCTGCTTGGCAGAACTCGATGCGTTTGAAGAAAAGAGAAGTAGTAGAGACAAATGCAGTTGTGCATTCGAAAAAGTACCCAAAAAAAAAAAAAATGTAGGAGGGAGGTGGATAGGAAAAAGAGGAGGCCATCTTTTATGGAGGTATTAATGAAAGTCTTAAGGTTGGCGTTGAAAGCTTTGAACTGTAAAAACTTGACTATGTCGATAAATGAGTTTCCGGAACGATCAAAAAACAAAATTTATTCTATCAAGCAAGGGTGACAATAAATTAGACTTTTATTGTCTCCTGTGAGGAAGTGTAATAAGTAACGATAATTTAAATGCACGAAAAAGCAGGACTCGGCTTTATGTCTCTAACGGTAAATCGACACAATTGATAAATAAAAATGTCGAAGTTTTTTTTTTTTTAACAGGAGATACATTATATAACATGCAGCTTGCAGCAAACGAAATTTCCCACATACACACGCACATAATGACAATATTCTCAAAGCTAGGCCTAGACCCACCTTTAGAGAGGTCTGGGGAGATTTCAGCTTCGAGCATTCCGTACGCACCGCCTGACGTCTCTCTTAACACCTTCAAGACTTGCATGTTTAAGAGACTAGAGTAACTTCAGTGCTGGGTATTTTATAGTCTCTCTGACACCTCACCTATTGCAGGTGTTTTGTATTGAAGGCAGCGATTGGCCAATTCGGTGCCATGGTTATACCGGATGTCTACTCATGTTTACCTTCTTCCAGGAATGGCCTTCACGATCGAATATTTACGTGAACGTCTGTCTGGTTTGTCCGGTGTTAGCGACTGATTAGCATACAGTTCAATGGAGCATGAAATTGGAATTCCCAAAGTGGTGAAAAATTCCGTTATGTAGCAATAGTCATTCATAAATCAGAAACCAAAAAGCAAAACTAAGTCGCTGAAATAGAATTTCTAGTGGCAGAGAAAAGTTATTAAACAGCAGAAATCAAAACAAAGCCGTTTGACGGGTTTATTGAAATAACGGCAATCCGATTATTTCGCTGCTCTGCGTGAAATTAGAACATCGAAAAAACTGTGAACATAGCATTGACACAAAAAACTATTCATTGTTTTTGTTTTATTACTGTAACTTTCTCTTGGTGCACAGTTTTTTTAATTAGGAAAACAATAAAATTACTCTCCTATACTGAAGAGTTTTGTTGTAAGTAGTATTTATAACATCGAATGTGGAAGTTCAGCAAATCTGTGCATGTCTTCGAGTCAAAGAAACGGTCAGACGGTGTGACTAAACAATATTTAAATTTGGAACTGCACCGACCCTGACTAGACCCTCGCTCCAAGGTGTTTTTCTGCGGCGTGTTCTTCATTCGTTTCTGTTGACAGGTTCACCTGAGTGAAATAAGCTGCAGAAAAGGCTCTGTGGAAGAAAGGCGCTAAAAATAACCTAAACTAGCCAACAGAGAGTTGTTTATTTATGTTTATAAAGGGTTTACATGCAAAGACACACGTATACATATACCGTACTCGCACACACACACACATGGCCTTACAAGCACAATAGCAACTACTGTACACATGCTGTTAAGTACATGGATTTGAGTGAATCAGGTGTATTATGCTTTTCAACGTTTATATAGTAGCAAAGCTTTCTGACAGACATGGTGTGTGAGAGAAAGTGTGTGTGTGTGAGAGAGAGGGAGAGAGACAGAGTGCATGTGTGTCTAGAATTTCACTGTAAATTTTCACACGGATTTTACACATTCTCTTTGTCTCTTTGTCTCACACACATGGTCTTTGGGTATGGCTGGATGTTCCAACAGGTGGGAAGGGAGAAGATATTTTTAAAGAATTTAGAGAAAGATTGAGTGACGATTTTGGTCAGGATGGTATCCAAACTAGAGAATAGTTCCATTTGAACATACATGACAGTTCCAAAATCTGTTTGCGAAGTGAATTATATGTGGATAGTATAAGCAACGATTACATAGAGAAGGCCTAAACTCGGATTAAAATTGGTGTTTCAGGTATCATGTCACAGAAGTCAGTTTTGATTGGATTTGTGTATTGGCTTACATCTACAGAAAAAAGTCTGTCACGCGCTGTAAAATGACATAAATTTTTTTCATATCCTTGTTGAAAATAGGTTTTTTAGAATAAACTTTCGATCAATGTATTTCTTTTTCTATCTCAGTTTGGTGCTAATTATTTTGGTTTGTTAGCTTTGTTGGACAGTACCCGTAAAATCTGTGCGCGTATGTAAATATTATTTGTATATTTATGTGCATCTGTACACGGTTATATATGTGTACTTAGATTTTTTTTAAACATTATAATATTCTATTAGAGTAAGCCGATGACTTTTTAATAAACACGTCATATTTACACACAAATTTATATAATATAATTTTTATCATATGACAAGATTTGTTAGTACAAAATGATAATATCAACTTTAAAGATAGATTACAAATCGAAAAATGAAAGGATTAAATGTACAGCTCTTTAGCGAATAGTTACAATACTGAGGGGAATATAACGGGTGATAAACATAAACAAGCACCCGGTCCTGCAAGAGAGAGAACAAGTTACAGTGTAACTGCAGCAGGCGGAGTGAGTCGAGCGGGTGAGCGAAGATAACCAGGTGGACACGTTGACAAACGGACCTGCGACCCATTTAAAGGCGGAATTTCTTGTGGACGGTTTTTACAATGGTTACCCGAGCAAGGGAAGGTAGAATTACCGGAGGACGACTGACCGCTTGTTGTCAGTCCCCCGTGTACTTCTACCTTCCCTTGCTCGGGCGAAATGATACTCTTCGTACGGTCCGAAGAGTTCCGCCTGTAAGCCTGAAACAACTATCTGAAACCGGTTTACTCGACGCTGGAATGTTGGGGACAGTAATGAGAATCTTTTCGTGATCTCTTCGTTTGAAAAGATGATCTAGATTTTGAAAAGAATGTCTTTGTTGGAAACAAAATGTTTTTCTTTATTTCGATGTAAAATTTTTCTGACGCTGAACTCTTGGGGACTTGCAAGCTGTTGTCCAGAAGATGAGGATGCCAACGACTGGATTGACGGATAGCTCTTTGATTTGCATACTTCTGGAGATGTCATAATTCCTTTGAAAAGGTTGAAACTGATGCTTTCTTTGTGACTTCTGGAATCGTGCATCAGTATTTGGGTGGACTGATGCTCCTTTTCAAAGTACTTCTTGCATGCTGGTAATGTTAGGGGCAATTCAAATTATGTTGTTAAAATCGTTCAGTAAGTTCGCTGTAGCAAGACTTTGGTAGATAGCTCAGGTGCGTCAAGAAGTCCAGCTTTGACAGTCGATCTTTTTACCTCAATGTCCTGTCATGTTGTCAGAGACTTTGCTATGAGATACTGAGTCGCAGATATTGCTCTAGGCACGAAATTTGTCCTCCATCTTCTTTGCATGTCCTTCTGCTTCGGTACTATGGAGTTTATTCAAAGATGTTGGCATTGATACTCCAGCAGGTCAAGGAGTTCCAGACCGTGTCCTGGTTCTGGTCTTTACCGCAACTCGACACAGTCTCCTCAGTGCAAAGTCCAGCCAACTCCTCTCCCCGCTGATAAGCCGCGGGTAGAAGTGTCAGCACATTATTGTGTTCTTATGGAGGAAACAACAATACATTACTAATGCAGGTGTGGTCATGAAAACCTTTCGGTACCAGGAGGTGCTTGGTTCGCCAAACAAAGAGATGAATGAAGAGCTTACTCGGAATATTGGGAACGATGAACAAATTGAAGAGGTCGCTTTTGTGGCACTTTCTATATCTTGACAGTGACGAGCGTGTACAGAATATTTGATGGTATGTGACATTAGATGTGGAGCCATCAAATCGCCTTTACCAATCCAACGGGCGGTCAGGTAGCGCCTGTCACCAATACAGTGACAGTTGGCTGCCCTGGGTTCAGCTCTCGTCTCAGGCATGCTGTTCTTTCTCTTCATGTTGCATCTGTTGACAGGGCTGGCTGCCTTACCATGATATAGCCTTAGTTGATAGCTCGGCGGAAAACACCAATCCCCCCTTCCTCCTTTACAATCCAACGACCACATTCTCGATTCCGTTCTCTTCGTGGCATAACTGAAACATAGAAGATGAGCTAAAAATCACGAAGCGAGTGCAAAAAGGGTTCAAGACAACCCAACATTACCAAAGCCCTAAAACTCAAGCGCGATAAATAATGTGACAACAGTATTCACTTTTAAATGAATAAAATGTTTTTTGTTTAGATGGAAGATTCTAGAAAGGGGGAAGACGGTACAATTAACAGGTAGAGACCAGTCTTCCCGATGGGGACAGGGTAAATATCATACTAAGAAAGAAACTTTCCTTAGGACTATGTGGGTAATCAGAGTCATTAGGTGATAATAAGTAACCATGGATAGGATGCATATGGTATTAACAATCCTTGGACAACATTTTCGTATAATTCTACATTTCATTCATTACTGTTACTACTGCGTGAGTGATGAACACACATGTGAGAGTCTGTAACAGTCATACTACCACAACTCACAAATCAAATAGGACTTTACGCAAGCATTATTATCTAAAATAATTTTATGAAAAAACTAGGTATGCGAAATATAATTGTCAGCGCTATAATAGTTTTTACCTGTTGCGAAGATAAACATGACAGTCTTCATTGTAGAGAGAAAGAAGAAGGTGAAGTACACTGCCCGACGACAGGTCGTCCATGTCATCTTTGAGACTGCACAAGCAAAATATAACACAACATGCATATATAAAACTGTAACAATACAATTAGGAAAATTAGCACGAAACGAGGGTGACCGCCGGACCTTTTACAAGGGTGGGTGAGTGCTAAGACCTTTTGGCGATTTCCGATATTTTTTCTTGTACGTGGAAGTCTTGGTTTCTCAGCTTCTTTGGGAATGATGCCCAGAGGGACCCTACTCTCTAGGGTTCGCTACATTGTCTCCCAGGGGCTGGAACCAATGGCCAGCGCCCACAACACCCACATGATGCAATTTTCTCGCCAAAACTGAGGACAGTTTCGGGAGGGGCAATGAACGGAGAACCCCCATTGTGAGAACAAGCAGATAACTCAGCACTTCATGTCGTCTGCTTTCAGAGAGAAAGGCAAGCACAGAAAAATGTCGGACACAGAACAATTAAAATAGAAAGTTGTGACTTGTTGCACGGCGAAGAGATCGTCCTCACATGCTTATTCAAAGAGACTCTCATTATTCAAAGATATTTATGCCAGAATTATTTTGTATTAAATGCTCGAATGAAGCTAATAAGGATCATAACTCTAGTGTACAGCTGTTAAACATACCTTCAACTAATATTTGTCAGTCAACGACAAGGGAGAGATAATAAAGATGACAAATATCGTGATCGCGAAGGAAATCGCAATCAGTGTTGTATCTTGAATTCATCTGTATTTAACAGACGCATCAGTCATTATTTATTTGTCTTCGTTGACCAATCAAAACTCGTTACAATTATTTGCAACCAATGAGATAAGACATGGTTAACTATTCACAATAACTTAAAATAGCACGAGGATTTTCAGCAGTTTTATTTAGCATCAAATATGCCATCTTGAGGGCGTCCTCGTCATCAATGAATGCTGGTGTCGAAGTTAATGAATGGCTCTTTGTTTCGCATCTATTAACCCGCCTACTTACTTTGTTTTCCGAAAGGGCGGTGAATGAGACTGAGCCAGCTTCATCTACAGGGTAAACTCCAATCAAATGATTCAGTTGACATCTGTAATTTCTTGGAATGTAAGTGAACGACTCACTCTCCACTCCCTGATCGAGAAAGAAATACTCAAACACTCCCACTCTGTGTGTGTGTGTAGCTGGCGAGGGGGGATGGTTACAAAATTGTAATGCTCAAAATTTTTTAATTCATAAAGTGGTGTGCTGTAGATCACATGGTAGATAATCAGATGAGCTCTTCTTGATAGGTCTTTCGTTAATGTTTCTTTCACAGCAACTTCTATCCTAACTCTGAAAATTCAATTTCTCCATCACAGGCTGCTTATCGCCCTTTTTACAGCATTGAGTTGCAATTCTTAAGGTGACAAACGACATCTTATCTGCTCTGAATAGAGGTGACATCATTTCTCACCATGTTACACCTGTCTGCTGCCTTTGATACTAGAGACCACTCTTCTCTTTTTCATACACTCAGTCCTCTCTGTGGCATCTCAGGCCCCCCACTCGGCTAGCTTCAGTCATATCTCTCACATAGGATCTGTCTTGGTTATGATGCTGCGCGTTATAAATTCACATTGTTGTTGTTGTTGTTGTTGTTATTATAATAACTGGACTAGCCTCAAGTTACAGTTGTTCTCTCTCCCTCTCACACCTTTACACACACATACACACGCGCACGCACCCACTACTCCGCACAATTTAAAACGTAGACACATTTATTTATAGAAGTGAAGAAAACATTCCAGGAACAAGTGATTACTGGCGGCTGGGTGGCAGGTGACTTCACCAGCTCTACCTGCAGGACCTAATTGTAACCTATACACAGAAGCTACTACATACATATCACCTAGGTAGCTCACTAACAGCAAGCAACCTCGCGACCTCTGCTCCGCTCGGCCCCCCACCCTCACACCCACCTCCTACTTCGTTCGTTCATACCCACCACCCGATACCTCTGTTCACACTGAAACATTTGTACCTGTGTGATTTCTCGTTACCTGGATTTTTGCCAAAGCGCAGATTCTCTCCTCGTCGAGTGCAAGTGTCCGTGCGAGACCAGGTGTTGTTTACACTTTAGCCACCCGTCTAATCAAAGAAGATCAACTTTGGTCTCATCATTTTTATTATCCTATCGACACTCAGAGCTGTCACAAGTGTATTGGGCTTTCCCAGTGTCGGACACAAAGACGGGCAACGATATTTACTCTGATGTTTACCAAACATGTCACAACACATGCACGACTGACTAAATTAGCTCTGACAGTTAACTTGTCATACATGTACGCATACACAATGAAACTGTAACAATAATTCAGCAACATATCGCATTATGAGATGTACGCAGAAAGCATATTCACTGAGAGGTCTAAAGGTATTTCTCAACCGGGCAAAAGTCGTCGGACACCTGAGAGGAATCAATGGCTGTGTGGCGAAGTTCTAGACATTTGTCAATATTGTTCCCAACTTGTTTGCCAGTACTTTGCCAATACACTTGTCAGTGCAGTGCGAGTCGGGGACACAGAAGTGATTTCATCTTTGGCACTTTGCCCGGTGATGACTGTCAATGTACACAGGACAATGATAATGTGAAGACTTGGTAACTTTCTTTTTGTTGCATTTGTCTAAAAATTTCTTTGGATTGTATATAAGTGTGTTATGTAATAATAAAAATATTTTTGGTCATCGAGTTTCAGGTGCTTGTTGTCTTTGTCCGTTAGTTTAACGCGACGGTTTTTTTTTATGAAATAAATAAAAATTGTCTCTTGTCAGGGCATAAGTGTCCCGCTCACACCGACACACCACTTCCTTTTCGAGGGAAACATCATGGTTCAAGTGTAGGGTTGAGTGGTGAAATAAACGGTGTGAATGTATGACACACACACAAACACATATTGTATACACATTAATAAATACATGCATGCAGTTACATCTGGTAAGATAATCATAAATCAATACTTCCATTACTTTCATCGGGTCCATGTAAAACTTATGTCCACAACAGACAGTCTGAGTTAAATATTACTGACAAAAGAAATGAAGTGAGATATTTTATTGACGTATTTAAACATTTTATAATAAATAAATGAAAATAAAGTAAATAAATGAAAAGCGACATGCAAAACAACAACAAATGAATAAACTGCGTTCATTTAAAACATAAAACCTAACATCATCATTATCATTTTGTTGCATTTAAATAAAATCTATGCTGAACAACCTATGATAAATGTGTCTCACTTCAGAAATACTACATTAGCCGCTATATATTTTATACGATTTCTATCAGGCAAATAAAGTTAAAATATAGGCACACAAAGAATTCATGCAACATTTTATCTGACATGTACAATAACCTCTCTCATTAATTCGCCGTTTTCGTTTCCGTTTTAGTTTCTTGTCAGTACGAATAGCCTGAGCCCAATAATGCGAGAATTCCAAGTTACTATTTTTCATTTCTACTCTTTGCATATTTTAAATGACCGAGTCTGCTTTAAAATAAATTTAGTAAAGTTTTTATTCCCATCTAAAAGCCTAGAAGTTGATGGTTTCTCATCTGATGGGAATACAAAAGATAACTGGGGACTGTTATTGGGTGGAAAATGTTTAGTTGCACCAGTGCTTTTTATTTCGCTCGTTGGACTTCTACAAATGTTGGAATAAAAGTTATCTTCACATAAATTGCTGACAGTGTGTACTATTTCAGTCTCTTTTATTAAAAAGTTCCGATTAGGTGATGATAGATCTTGCTTGTCTTCTGATAGAGTATTTTCCCCAGTATTGTCCAAGTGAACAGGTATAGTTAATTGCAGACTCTGTTTTTGTAACGAAGAAGATTTTATTTCTTTCCGAAAATGGATAGAATTGTCGGAATAAATGTTGTCTTGACTTGTAGAGTAATCTCTTAGATGGATGACAGTTTTTTCTGGAAGATTCTCCTTTGGGTAACATTGTGGAGGCTTTTGGCCAGACGAAGACTGTGCCGATGGGTTGACGGGGGGTCGCGCCATCATGCAGACAGAAACTAGGAGCACACTTGAAGTCTTTGAAATACTTGCTTTGACCTGTAGCCAAGGAAATTCGTATACCAGCCCCATGGTGTTGAGGACTGGCATGACTGCATACAGGTCAAGAGCAAACAGGGGAGTAGCCATCACTGCTGCCACAACTTTGTTGCGCACGTGCAGCAGGAGTCCCTCCATCACGCGCCCCAGCCTGTGCTCCGTGGCTGGGGCGCCCAGTTGAATCCCATTAACTCATCTTCGCATCCCTCTCGTCCAAGCTCCGGCAGCCCTCTGAAAACATTTAACAGACCTTTCCATGATAAGTGTCTTGAAGAACTGCATCACACATTTATTAACTATGCACGTCTGACGATATGGAAGGTATTTATCAAAGTCAAGACATACTTAAAAAAAAAAAGAAAAAAAAGCAAGCTTTAGCATGTAATAACGAATATAGTCAGTGAACAGCATGGTAATGAATTCTACAAAAGCTTATAACACTGATCAGAGTCAGACACTCTACCGGGGGTCAGAGAATATAACATTGACCAATGTCACAAACACGAGTTAGTCTTTTTCATCAGAGAATAAATGAGCGAAGTTTTTCTGTCTACAACAACCTCAATTCATACAATTGGATCCTTTATTTTAAACATTTTCTGTAGATGCACTGTAACTACACATAATGTGAGCAAAGTTAGGTCTACACTCACCTTTGAAGAGGGCTGCCGAGCGACCCATTGCACACGTCCCCGATGCGCGAGCTCGCATCGACGTGTGTAGGTTGTCCATCTCGACTGTTCTGGTGCTACTATTAGTGCTGCTGGCTTTTATAGTGTCTGGCACTTCCTAAGGAACGGTGTTGTATATGGCGGGCTTTGTGACGTGGCTATATACTCACCTGTCTAGTCATGTTTCCCTCATTCCAGGAATGATCTTTATTTTCGATTCTTTTGTGCACGACAAAAATAACACTGTTATCAATATATTATCAGTATTATGAAAGATATCCAGATAATGAAAATAGAATGATTGCCAGCATACAGTTAACAAATAAACAGCAGTTTTTGTCTTGAGTCTACATGGATCAAGATGCACCTAATCACGCACGCATGCACACATATAGACATACGCACGAAGGCACGCACACACAAACACACGTTTGACTAGGTGTCGATGTCACCCATGTCGTGACAAAGATCGCGCGGAGTGTGCGGGTGTTGCAAGTACATGTGTATCTAGACAATGTTCCCACTAAGTTCTGAAGCTTATGCAAACCGTAAATAAAATACCAATACATGTCAGAGCTTGGACAATAAATCAAACGATCTCATTATCTCCATCTTGATCATAGGTACATGTACTTACAGCTCAGAGGGATCATTAGTGTGACTTATGTGGTTATTTGCTGCATTAATTAATAAGTCTGAATTTGGGTGATGGACTGAACTTGAGGAAAGAGATTTGGAAACATTTCCATATAAATCATGCGTCCCAGTGGGTCAAACTGCCCTCTATATAGCCTAGCCGGGTTCAATGAGTTAATATTTAAATGTAAAACGTTTTTGTCAAGTGTAAAGACAGAAGACTGATCGAATCTCAAATTAAACTCCTGCTTGCAGCTAACAAAGCTATGTTAAAAATGAAACAGAAAGTCGCTTTTGCAGACAAAAATTCAGGATCATTTCTGTTTAGAATACTGGGGAAAAGTCAGGCTATTTTTAGGTGAAAGTAAGCGATACTATTTTTAGATATCTGGGCTTTCCCGCAATGAGCAATTAACTTTAAGTGAGTTTAATGTACGTACAGACTGACACGCACTTAATAATTACACATACATACATTAAACTGACATAAACACAAATATGCACAAAAACACTGACACACACACACACACACACGTACGCGCAATCACACACATAATACGTACACACACACAAAACAAACACACACACTGACACATATATATATAGGCACATACTCACGGTCACACGTGCAAACATGCACAGTGACACACACTGATGCACTTACGCACACGCACCGAAACACACGTACGCACAGACACACACTGACACAAATACGCGCTCTCATGCACACATACATCATGATGCATATACACATTAAAGTGCTCGATCCCCACTCAACCAGAAATTCCTAGTACGTACAATCTATCGTCATCACTTCGGATTTTTCCGCTGCCTTTGTCAGGGCTATATAGATGCCCTTTCTGTCTCCACATTTGTTTTAAATTTAAAATCGAGCCTTCTGATAAAAGTGTTATTTTGTCATACTGTTTGCCGACTCTCTCGCCCAATCTCTGAGAAATTTCTTTTCAGTGAACATTGTTTCAATACTGGACCAAAGACCTGCCTTTTACAAAGGCATGTATATCCAATGTAATAAAAAATGGAAATTTGAGTACTGTGGATCTCTCTTATGAACAACTGTTAATAATTTATATAAATTTTATAAATTTTCACAAGAGGTTTATACTCTCAGCGCTACATGAACATCAAAAATTGTAAAAATATGAGAAAAAGTGAAGATGGGTTAATTAGACATGTGGCCTATAAAACATGAAGTGTTTCTTGAACATCTGGAAGACTATCGTCTGCTAGTGGTGTGTCATAAGAGAGGGAATTCCAGCAAGCAGAGGCTAAATGAGCAAAGAATTTAAAGTTAGAAAATAGAGACATGAACCACAGACTTGTATGATTATAGAAGTCTGTAACACAAACACATCCTGAGAGTGAATGATTACAAAAGAACCACACAAGCATGTTGAATTTTTGGTAATAAATGCTTTATTAAAACATACACTACCTTATATGTCTTTTATATTGTTATATATGGTATAGTGCAATGGAGTGAATGGCATAAACATAGAATATGCCATATGATTAATAGGTAAATGAAGAATAAATGTTTATATATGGGAAAAAGAAGGCTAGTTGTTAGATACTAGATATATATATAGCTATGTCATTAATTCGCCGTTTTCGTTTCCGTTTTAGTTTCTTGTCAGTACGAATAGCCTGAGCCCAATAATGCGAGAATTCCAAGTAAGTATTTTTCATTTATACTCTTTGCATATTTTAAATGACCGAGTCTGCTTTAAAATAAATTCCGTAAAGTTTTTATTCCCATCTAAAAGCTTAGAAGTTGATGGTTTCTCATCTGATGGGAATACAAAAGATAACTGGGGACTGTTATTGGGTGGAAAATGTTTAGTTGTACCAGTACTTTTTATTTCGCTCGTTGGACTTCTAGAAATGTTGGAATGAAAGTTATTTTCACATAAATTGCTGACAGTGTATACTATTTCAGTCTCTTTTATTAAAAATTTCAAATAAGGTGATGATAGATCTTGCTTGTCTTCTGATAGAGTATTTTCCCCAGTATTGTCCAAGTGAACAGGTATAGTTAATTGCAGACTCTGTTTTTGTAACGAAGAAGATTTTATTTCTTTCCGAAAATGGATAGAATTGTCGGAATAAATGTTGTCTTGACATGTAGAGTAATCTCTTAGATGGATGACAGTTTTTTCTGGAAGATTCTCCTTTGGGTAACATTTTGGAAGCTTTTGGCCAGACGAAGACTGTGCCGATGGGTTGACGGGGGTCGGTCGCGCCATCATGCACAGTCAGACAAGAAACTAGGAGCACACTTGTAGTATTTGCTTTGACCTGTCGCCAAGGAAATTCGTATGCCACCCCCATGGTGATGAGGACTGGCATGAGTGCATACAGGTCAAGAGCAAACAGAGGAGTAGCCATCACTGCTGCTACAACTTTGGTCAGTGCTTGCAGCAGGAGTCCCTCCATCACGCGCCCCAGCCTGTGCTCCGTGGCTGGGGCGCCCAGTTGAATCGCATTAGGTTATCTTCGCATCCCCCTCGGTCCAGCTCCGGCATCCCTCTGAAAACATTTAACAGACCTTTCCATGATAAGTGTCTTGAACTGCATCACACATCTATTAACTATGCACGTCTGACGATATGGAAGGTAATTATCAAAGTCAAGATAGACTTTAAAAAAAGGAAAAAAGCAAGTATTAACATGTAATAATGAATTTAGCCAGCGTACAGCATGGTAATGAATTCCACAAAAGTGTACAACACTGATCAGAGTCAGACACATTCTATCGGGGGTTAGAGAATATAACATCTGAGGCTGCGTTGTGAATACGCGGGGCCTGGGGCCGACCATCCGCGCGGGGCCGGGGTAATGGAGTACGTGTATCAACATCCCTATTAATTGATATGATGCCGGAAGCACTGATTTATATACAGTTAGATAGGCTGGATCAATTTCGCGAAATAACCACGAATTGAGTGTTTTAATTGTTCGTAACCTTTCCCACCGTTTGGGACAATACCGGCTTTTTCTTAAAGCGAAATAATATGGTGATGACAACTTAATAAACTGCTTGTTGTTATTTTCGGGCTTAACGTGAAGACATGGGTTCAATAATTTGCTCAATTAGAACTTAGAAGTGTTTTCTAAACGTCAATTTTTTTGGTCACAACTTGTTTAACATAGCTAGCAATAAGTCAATACGAGACATGCAATACAGACATGACGACTAGGCTGTTTATGGAAATAGCAGCCTTCTGCATATGAACGTCAGTTTCAGAGTTTTCAAACCAAAAGTTTTACATAAATGTTTATTTTTGAAATCCACTTTTCTTGCCTTCCTTGTGGAAAATTCAGTGATGAGGTCTTCGTAGTACAAATTGGAAGCAATGTCTTTTTCTATTGATAGAATCGACAGGCCATCTCATTTTAAAGAGCCCCTGTCAGCATTTTTCCATTTAACACAGAATATATTTTAAGTTGACAAACTAATAAATATGACCTCGGGGCTGGAGCGAGACTTCGAGAGCGGGGCGTGGGGCGGCCGCCCCATTTGCCACCCCCAAACGCCGCCGCTATATAACATTGACCAATGTCTCGAACACGAGTTAGTCTTTTTTCATCAGAGAATAAACGAGCGAAGTTTTTCTGTGTACAATAACCTCAATTCGTAGAATTGGATCCTTTATTTTAAACATTTTCTGTAGACGCAGTGTAACCACACATAATGTGAGCAAAGTTAGGTCTAGACCCACCTTTGAAGAGGGCTGCCGAGCGAGCCATTGCACACGTCGCTGGTGCGCGAGCGAGCATCATCAGAGTTCTCGTCACAGGGACAGGATGGAGTAAGCTGATATACTTGGTGCTGAAGCTTTTATAGTGTCTGGTACCTCAAGTGTTGCATGCGGCGAGCTCAGTGACGTGGCTACTCCGCAGTCTCGTCATGTTTCCATCATTCCAGGAATGATCTTTATTTTTGATTCTTTTGTACACGTCAACAATAACACTATTATCAATATATTATCAGTATTATGAATGATATCCAGATAATGAAAATAGAATGATTGCCAGCATACAGTTAACAATTAACAGCAGTTTTTGTCTACATGGATCAAGATGCACCCAAGCACTCACGCATGCACACATACGCATACGCACATACGCACGCACACAAACACACGTTTGACTAGGTGTCGATGTCACCCATGTCGTGACAAAGATCGCGCGGAGTGTGCGGGTGTTGCAAGTACATGTGTATCTAGACAATGCTCCCACTAAGTTCTGAAGCTTATGCAAACCCTAAATAAAATACGAAGACATGTCAGAGCCTGGACAATAAATCAAACGATCTCATTATCTCCATCTTGATCATAGGTTCATGCACTTACAGCTCAGAGGGATCATTAGTGTGACTTATGTGGTTATTTGCTGCATTAATTAATAAGTCTGAATTTGGGTGATGGACTGAACTTGAGGAAAGAGATTTGGAAACATTTCCATATAAATCATGCGTCCCAGTGGGTCAAACTGCCCTCTATATAGCCTAGCCGGGTTCAATGAGTTAATACTTAAATGTAAAACGTTTTTGTCAAGTGTAAAGACAGAAGACTGATCGAATCTCAAATTAAACTCCTTCTTACAGCTAACAAAGCTAAGATGTGTTCAAAATGAAACAGAAAGTCGCTTTTGCAGACAAAAATTCAGGATCGTTTCTGTTTAGAATACTGGGGAAAAGCCAGGCTATTTTTAGGTCTCGTCCTGGAAAGTAAGCGATACTATTTTTAGATATCTGGGATTTCCCGCAATGAGCAATTAACTTGAAGTGAGTTTAATGTACGTACAGACTGACACGCACTTAATTACACATACATACATAAACTGACATAAACACAAATACACGCACAAACAACCACACATACAACACACACACGTACGCGGATTCGCACACATATAGTACGCACACACACACAAGCAGAAATTTCGATGCATATATAGGGTATACACTGACACACACATATATATACATGTATACACACATGTATACACTGACACACACACACATTGATGCACTTATGCACACGCACCGAAACACACGTACGCACAGACACACTCTGACACAAATACACGCGCTCATGCGCACATACATCATGATACATGCACACTTAAAGTGCAGGCTTATAACTGCTTGCTTGTGGAGAAGGCTCCGGCCACACTCGCCCACAAATTCCTAGTACAGGCGTATATATCGTCATCACTTCGGATTTTTCCGCTGCCTTTGTCAGGGCTATATAGATGCCTTTAATATATGTCTCTAAATTTGTTTTAAATTTAAAAGCGAGCCTTCTGTTAAAAGTGTTATTTTGTCATACTGTTTGCCGACTCTCTCACACAATCTCTGAGAATATATTTTTCAGTAAACACTGTTTCAATACTGGACTAAAGACCTGCCTTTTATAAGGCATATCCAATGTAACAAAAAATGGAAAGTTGAGTACTCTGGATGTCTCGTATGAACAACTGTTAATAATTTATTATATAAAAAAACTAAATTATCACTAGAGGTTATGCTTTCAGAGCTACATGAACATCAAAAATTGTAAACATATGAGAAAAAGTGAAGATGGGTAGACATATGGCCTATAAAACTGAAGTGTTTCTTGAACATCTGGAAGACTATATATATATATCGTCTGCTAGTGGTGCGTCATATAGGAGAGGGAATTCCAGCAAGCAGAGGCTGAATGAGCAAAGAATTTAAGTTAGAAAATAGATGAACCACAGACTTGTATGATTATAGAAGTCTGTAACACAAACACATCCTGAGAGTGAATGATTACAAGAGAAGCACACAAGCATGTTGAATTTTTGTTTATACAGTAAATGCTTTATTAAAAATTGTAAAAATTGCAGTATATAAAGTTTAAAAATGCAGATTCTACTGAATCTTTTAAGTTTGACAAGATGCATGGTTTTGATGGTGATGAGATTACAGATGAAACTGCAGTTCATGCCAGTTACAACTGTGCATCTTTGAGCAAATTTTAATGACCAACAATAAAATGGTGCCAAAAACAGAAACTCATCAGGAAGTTTTTAAATAAACACAAGCCACCAAAAACTCTGGAAAAATAAAGCTGCAACATCTGAAATACTGAAACACCTCATCATTCAAAGGTTGTCACATAAGTTCTGTTTATTTTTATAACAAAAACAATAGGTATCTATAATTTTTTGAATGAATTTTACTCAGCAATATTGATGTCAACAGACAGAACATATGTTGGCAAATTTGTAAGCATTGTGAAACTGCAGCTATTTTAAGTGTAGATTAAATCTAATCAACAAGAATGGACATCTAAACTACATTTTAAAAATTAAAAAAAAAAGAAAGATAAATACATATAGCTCAAGCAGATAAAGAAATTGTAAGCACAGATCCTTGCTCGTATCTGGAAACAAATGGTAAATGCATCTTTTAATTTCAAGATCTCAATGAAATTCAGAGACAAAGGAGTGAAATGTTTGCTATGCAGAATAGAAGGATCACTTTCATTAATGTTGTCATGAAAATATAATGTTTTGTTACCGATGAATAAAAAATATTTGTCTGAATTCAGCAACAGCTGATGTAACTGGCATGTAACTTGTGTTTGTGGCTTGTCCAACTGTTGACTGATGTAATTTCTTAAGGACTTAATGTTAATAATCACTCAGCTTTTCATGCACAACCACTGAAGTAAAAATCAAAATTGCTGCTGTTTCATTTTAAAGAAATTGAAATGGCACAATAAGATTTAACTACTCTGTAGCCAGCATAATTCAGAGAAATGAAGAGTTTTTTATTCTCATTAAAAAAGTTCACATGAAGAATTCATTATGCAATCAATATTAAGGAGAGATTACTTACGGTACCAACAATAACAATATTATCAATATTATAATTTTGTTTTGTTTGTCCATGTGGATAAACACCACATATAAACAGCTTGGTAATAAAAGATTATGATAATTTACTAGAAGGTACAGATATATAAGTGATACAACATGTAAAAATTATGTCCAAGAAAATACACAAGCCTTCTTTAATATTATGTCAAAGA
Organism: Pomacea canaliculata; assembly: GCF_003073045.1. NCBI lineage: Eukaryota > Metazoa > Mollusca > Gastropoda > Architaenioglossa > Ampullariidae > Pomacea > Pomacea canaliculata. Next base: position 17,522,968 of record NC_037601.1, on the reverse strand, counting down.
AACAAAGGTAACTGTGTAACTACCCTTCAAACTTCCCTCCCCTGACTAAATCAACAGGTAGAATACTGCTGCAGCTGAAGAAAAGGAAAAGGTGTAATTTACTCACATTTTATATTGTAACATTTGCATCACGAAAGGACAAAATACCTCTGCAGGGTGTATGGACATGTATGTATAATACTTTTGTTCAAATGCAGGTATCATGTGGTAATAATCATCAGGATTATTATCGTCAAGTTTTGTAACAAATCATTTCACTTAAACCAGTACAAGACTATATTGGCACTTTTTGATCAAACTCGATCATAATTAAAAAAACAAATAATATTTGCTAGCCACTGAACATATAAACCACAAGAAAATTCCTATTTTAGGCAATTTCAATGTTACATTCCTTTTATAATCCATGTATATCAGTCTGTAACATAAACAGTTTACAATGTAACCAGATGTTAAACAATAAATCTGGAGATGTCTCTGAAAACTTATCCTAAACAGTATTTATTGTAATGACCCCCCCAGTGCAGTAAGCTTTAATATTTTAATACAAGCATCAGAGTATAAGTGATCTTTGATATACTTTTATCTTAGTTTATGCTTAAGACACTAAAGAAAAGTGAAAGTATATTAATTACCTGCTTACTTGACAATTACAAAAGCATTTAAGCGAAAAAAGAAAAAGACCTCATGAGAACTCAGAGTTTCTGAAACACACCTAGCTGGCTCAACAAGGAAGAGAAAAAGCAGCATTTTAAGTATGAATTAAATACTGGGTACATAATGGTGGAAAATTATGCAAGTACACTCGGTGAATTGTAGAATTAGTGTTCATTTCAAATGCATTCCTTCAAGATTTAATAAACTATTAAATTTTGCCAGATATGGTGTTGATGAATCACAAGAACAGTATGTTGTTACTTTGATATTTATAATTTTTTACAATTCATTATCATGACAGGCATTGCTTAAAGGTCATTCAATGAATTCCTTCTGGAATTATGAAATGAGTTGAAATGTGTTAGAATGGAAGCTTGCAAAGTGTATACCATATGCACCGAACTGAAGCTAAGGCACTGCTGCAAAACATCAGACCATAGTCTAATAGACCATAGCTGCTGAATCCAAATCAAATAATATCACTAGATGTTAGCAATAGTTCTCAGCCTTTGCCAAAAAGCAAAGGATCCTAAAGCCTTGCTATGATATCAAATTGTTACATCACAGTTGTGTAGGAAATCAGCATGGCTTCAGTTTATTCACACCCTGGGCTTTCCCAGGTTTTACTCTGAATGGGCTGTGAATGTATTCAGGAGGTGTGTATCCTTCCTATGAGACTGTGATCTTGCAGGAGCCATTAACGTCTTCCAGCTGGTCACAGTTAAAGTTGACAATGAGTTCACGCTCACCAGTCTTCTGTGGCTTGATCTTGAAGGATGCTATGAATGTACCACTGGCTTGCACATCACTGAAATGTACAGACACTTTTCATTTCAATGGAAAAGAAATCATAACAGGAATGGAAAAGTTTAGGAAATTTACAACTGTTCCTAAAAATGGTGTTTTCTAACAGTACTTTGTATTAATGAATATTGTTCTCTAGTCAGTATACTCTGGTGTGCTCTAATACTTCGGGTAAACTTATTTTATGCACTGTGCATTCTCTAGTGAATTTCTATTGCATATCAAATTTCTAGCAATTTTAGTCTACCAGAAGCTCAAGTTCTTTAGGTGCTGCTAAAAGATTTAAACTACAGTGTGAGCTTCCATCATATTTAAATAAATAATCTTCATGTTTAAAAACTACATGTGAGAAAATAAAATGTCATGAATGCTAAGAAAATAATTTTTGAACATTTGCATGATTTTGCTTGTTTATAAATGTCATGCTGTCTTGTGCCCTTTAAAAAAAGAAGAAAATGTCTTTGTTACTAACATCTCAGTCTCCATTTTTTACCACAGAAGTTCAACACATAAACTCGTGTATTACCCAATGTTTTAATTCCAATCCCACTCACCCTTGTGGAATTCGCTGATTCTCAGTCAACCCTGGCCCCTCCACTTCCAGGTAACAGTGGGTGAGAGAGACCTTCAAAGGATTTGTGAAAGACACTTCCACAGCAATTTCTGTCCCCACAGTTCCTTTAGCTGGTGCCTGATTTGTCAAGAAAACAGTCAGTATACTTGCTGTGTGCTTTAGCACAAGCATAAATATGTTTGTAAGTCAACATTTGTTATAACTCAGTACAAACTGGTGCTAATCAGTGCCCAGGCTAGGACATTAAGAAGAACCCACATTGCAGAACAGAGAAATTAAAGCAATTAGGTGATGGGGGCGATAATTTATTTTAAGGTACAATTTGATCTGCATAGAAACACTTTCAATTCCATGGGGACCAGCTGCTTAGCAGGAATCTACAATACTGTGCCATAAATTAACCTCTTATGTACCTATCAGTTTTCTGTATCTCTCACTGACTTTTAACTAGAATTAATCAGTCAACACATCTTGCTTTTTAAGATTGGGAATTTTAGACAAGCACCTTGATGTTGATATGGGGCTTGCGAAGGCGAAGCTCAGTTCGGTTGACAAAACACTGCTTGGTCTCCCCGACCGTAGTCATGGCTGTTACACTGAACATGCAGCAGTCTTTGAGTTTCTTAAGATAGCCCTGTGGGTGGCAAGTCATCAGGATATCCTTGGCTTAAAAGAAAAAAGACAGCAGAAAAACATTGTCACTTGAATCTCTCTGTAAATTACACCTAAGCACAGAAAGGTAGAGAAGATTTTTCCATTTGTGTTCTCTACAAATTTTTGATACTGTAGAAAATGCCTGTAATTTCTGTCGCTGAATGTCTTATATGCAAAATAAACTTATTAAAATGATTTTGTCAGTGTAAATGCATGATCGAGAACACGTGACTGTTATAGACAACAGAAAAATGTGTTTCTATGTCTTATATCAATTAAAAACAAATTGTTGTTGTAACTATTGTCAAGAGTAGATCATTATTTTGCCCATCATACTGTAAATACTTTTCTGATGTTTTAACACTTTGTTAGCACAGGAATAGTACAAGAGATTTAAGTTACAGAAAAAATGGCTTCGATGCTCACTCTCTCCGGGCTGCAGCACGCAATGTTCAATATTTTCCTGCCCTACACGGTCATCTCTGTCCACAACACCAGTGTAGTACATAGTACTGATTGTCATGAGCCCATCCAATGTTCGCTGCTCTTTGCTAGTGTTGGTAGCTTGAAGCTTCACCATAACATCTTGGCCAACAAAGGTGTCCGTGTCAAAACTAACTTCAACCTTTACATCCTACAACAAAAATTAATACAAGTTAACTTTCCTTCCAAAAACATTGCTTAAGTCAACTGTTTTGATATAAGATGATCTAGGAGCATATGTGAATATGAACCATATGTGAATGTGAACCAACATAGATTGCTTTGTTAGTCTTCTGTAAAAGAAAAATGTTAGCTAAACTAATGGTAGCATTTTGATAGCACTAAAATGTTGCAAAGTTTTTTTGTAGGTGACAACCATTTCATCAAGTTGTTATAAATGTTTACTTAAACCTAAATCATCCATTTTAACATTCTCCTTGCAGTCTTATTCAGAGACAAAAGGAGGATTAACATATTTCCTTTTTAAGAGCATTCAACATCACTAAGCTTCTTTCAGAATCATTCTTTCTTAGAAAATAATAAAGATTACAGAAATGTGCAGCACTTTGACACAAGGAAAGCAAAATAATGCTATATTATCAATCATATCTAGATAATTAAAAAATGGTTTATTTACTAACCTCTGGTCCAGAGGTGTAGATGTTATGAAGCTTAGACCCAAGCAGATTGGCTCTTCTCACAGAAACACGCTCTTCGGCGCTTCCTGAAGAATGAAAATATTGAGCCCCATCCTTTATCATGATGGATTTGTACTATTTACTTCTACATGCACATATTCCTGACATTACATTATTGCTTTTGAGATTTTTATGCAGGCGCACTAACACACATACATATAAAAAATACATAGTAACAAAAGAGGAAACATTTTTCTACATAATTTTCTTACCTTCAGGAGGCTTATAGTACTTTGTGATGTCTTCCCTTTCATCACTACCCAGTGCAAGAGTGCTGATATTCTTGCCCACACTGAAATATAGGAAAAGTCATTTTCTCATAATCAGGCATCCTCATAGTTGTGTTAACTATTCAGGGGACACAACACATGAAAGAATTTGTGTTGGGTAACCAAATGAATTTTTCTTGTCACCACACGATAGATCGAGTGTCTTCTTATTTCTATTCTTAAATTTTCATTAATGTACATGGCTTGTCTTATGGTGAAAACTGAGGACTGAAGGCATATCTGGTGTTTCATTAGATGAAATGCTGGAGAAAGGGGAATATTTTTTATGTGTTAATGCTAATAATATTATATATTTATCCATCAAGTGGGTACACGATGCCTCTTTTTATCTATTTTAGATTACCCGTCTAGAATAGACAGTGTCTTGCAGTCTGTAGTAGAATCTTAAATGATGCCTCTATCTGCTGAGCAATTTTTAAGGTTTATCATGCATGCTTATCATGCGTGCAAACACAAGTGTAGAATGATTTTAACTATGAAGTACTTGTTACATACACATTTTCAACAATCTGGACAACTTCATCTTTGCCTGTGATCTTGTTCAGCCTCCAATAAACTTTATCAGCATTCACCTCTGCGAAGACGAAGGGGCCATCATATGGGAGGTTGACCTCACCTTCCCTGATTGCACGGACAGATGCAGGTCCACAGCAGTAAACACCTGGAATGAAATCAATGCAATGCAGCTATGTGTAATGCATAGCTATCTATTAGGTGATAATTAATTGATTTCATAACATATTGTACAATTTCACAAAGGGTTTTAAGATCCAACTGAAATAAAGACTTACTAAATTTAATGTAATTAATTGCTTTAAAATTATGATTAGAACAGATAAATATTCCATTTTATAAAAGATGACTTACTAAAATGTCTTTGTTGTCATTGTTGTTTTTTTTAACATGATCTTGTCTGATTTGCTTTCATCTCTGCCTTTTTACTTTTAAAAGATTTCTTTTCTATATCCCAAAAAAGAATTCCACTTGAGGTATAAGGGCAAATTTTAAAAAACCCAGAATGACAACACAAATGTGGTTTCATACACAACAATAATGAAAAGCATGGCAGATTTAACCTATTTATGTAATAGATAATGAATAGATTATACCAGCCAAGGACCCTTAAAGTATGTGAAGTAGTTTTACCATCACTTGTCTCCTGGGGGGTAGCATCACAAGCTTGCCAGCCGCCATAGCCGGGTGAAAGGTCAGGTCTTGCCATCCAAGCTTCATTCCAAACATGGAAATTCCTTAGAAATAAAATAATCAAAGTTTTGCATCATTCAATCCAATGCTAAAAAAATAATAATTTTGTAATATGCATGTTAATTTTTTTTAAATTTCTTTGTAAATTACAAAGTTTGATATATTTTGAACATGTTTTAAAACAAAATTAACTGCCCTTGGTCAGGGGGTCAACCAGTTCATGATCTGTTCGAATTTTACTATCCATGAAGCATGCAAGTTCTTACCATACAGAGTCCACATTCTTATGCTCCATTGGTTCGCCATTAGCATTAAAGTGAGAATCAATCGTAATTGATGTGTCACTGTCATGGGCTGACGCGAAGTTTGTGACACTGCGAGCAGGAATGCCAAGAGCTCTGAACACTGAAACAAAGAACAGTCTCATAATGAGGGCATAGACTGTGAACGGCATGCAAAGGCAAACTGAAAAGGAAGAATGATAATCATCTTACCCGTACTGTTAGTGGACTGATGATTGGGATAATTAAATATTAGCCAATAAATATTTCACTAATGTTTCCTCTGATGCATGATGATATATGCTGTCATAAAATTATTGTCTGTATTAAATTTTTATCCCAATGCTAATATTAGGGAGATGAATTGTGTGTGGTTCACAATGTCTAATGCATGGTGTGGAAAAGAGGACCTTTTGTTCCATTACCTTTAAATTTAAGATCTGATATTCATTTATTGCTGGATCTAGAGATGAAAATTTAAGCCTTGAACCCACAATGCCTTAGTGGACACAGCTAGCTTCAATACTTCTACTTTTATCATTTTTAAAAATGTAAAAATATTTTGTATACAAAGGGCATAACATGAAATGAGCAGATCTTGAGTTGAGAGAGGTTTTGTCAGCTACAGTTCAGCCTTACCTGTGGTCAACACACCAGAGAAAACCCAACACTGCCCAAATTTGACTGTGGATTTCTGAGCATAGTACAGCTCCAGGATTGGCCGGCTGCCCGACCAGGATAGTGGTGATTTCCCACCTGAGTAGTCACCTGACCAGTTTCCTGCCAGTACGCCTCCTTCATCTTGTGCATTGATCTACAATGATCATATACGGTAGAAAAATCAAAGATAAGGTAGACATGAGAACTTTCAAGAATGAAAAATTATATTTTTTTATTTGTCCTTCTTCAAATTCTATAAGTTTTCTTTGTTTTTAAAAGACTTTGTAAGACATTTATACTAATATTTCAAAACTGACACACACTGAGAAATGCTACATTATACATTACATTAAATGATGTAACAATTTTGAAGTCACATGTTATTCAGATAATTGGTATATAACATTTGGAAACATAATTTTTTAATCTCTAATGTAGGACAATCATAATTATTGGCTTAGGTACTTGTTAAATGATGCTGAAATTAGTTTTACAGATGTTTTCCTTACCATAGCAGTCAGCTTGCGTGCAACAGGGATTGGGTTGCCTCGAACTGCAATATTTATGTCTGAATTTTCTAACAAATAAATGCAGCAATCCAGGACCTTGCCATCAAACTGAAAATAAAGACACAGAGATGACTGGATGTGCTATGATAATTGTGAAACTGAAAAGGAACTGTGATGGAAATGACAGATGAAGGTTGGAGGAGGTGGAAAACCAAAATAAGTTTTATAGCTGAGGCTAAATAAGTAGTGATGCAAAGATACACATGGACAGGCTATAGGTACAGTTGTTATATGTGTTAGTAGGATGATCCCTGACTGTAGCTACTCACCTGGGCAAAAGCCCATGGCTTGCCTGTGATACGGTCAGTGGTGCCAGTGAAGACCTTGCCCGTGTCCCTCAAAACATACTCCTTTCTTGCTGCTTCATTTTCCATGTAGACAGCATCCTCTAAAATCACAAAAAGAAACAAATTATGTTAACCATCACATTGGGCAGTTTGTTATTTCTTATTGTTTCTATTTACTGGGCCAGCTGCTGAGCTTGATAGTTGCTGGCTCTATTTCCCAACCTCCATGGTAAATGTTCCTATAGGCCATAGGGGAAGTAATATGTCTTTGTATGATATTTATTTTTTTCTTACCTTTGCACCATGGGTTGAAGAGGATGTAGATTGGGTCCTTGTAGTTGTAGCGGAACACAGAAGTTTGGTTGTCTGTTCTACGCACAACATCAACCTTGAAGCTCCATTTGCCCACAATGCAGTCAGGTGGTGTGAAAAAGGTCACATTGACAGTATTGCCTGACTGACTGTCGATCTTCGCCCCCCACTGGTTGGGCTCATCCTTGTCGGAGAGGACAAACTCTACATGGGTTCCCTTGCTAACAATGGGCCGGTCACCTGAAAACCAGATCCATTGAGGAGCTTGAAACTACTTAGTAAAGGTAAAACTGCTCAGTCAATGGTTATTCAGCTTAAAAATTTTATCTGGTGCACCAATCAAATAGTTAAAACTTTTAAACTATAAAGATTGGTCCATAACTATGACAGAAAAAAAAAATTGTTGATTCATAAGTCTGCTGAGTGATTAGCATAAATGACAAATCTTTGTTTACGAGTGCAATAGAAATCCCAGTTCTAGTGTATGTATACATAAACAGTACAGTGTCTCTCCAAGTGGGAATAAAAACCACAACAATCATAAACCATTGTTTACAATTTATCAGTGATGAAGTTTGCATTAAAAGAATATGGAAAATTATTGGTGATTTAGAAACTATTTGGTAAATAATATATCTAGAAGTTAAACCCCTCGACCGTAAATATTTACTTTCTTTGCGAAAAGAATACTATCTGATTTTGACCTAACTAGCTCTGAATTCTTAGTTGCCTAATGTGTAAACTACATTAAACAGTTTCATCAACAAAAACATGCAAGGACTCTCGTCCACGCTCTCTCGCTCATGGTGTGTGGCGCTGCCTGTCCTACCGATCTGAAAGACGAGCCTCAGGTCGTCCTGCTCGGCGTTGTAGGGTCTGGAGAAGGTGAAGACGGCGCTGAATGGCTGCCCTCGGCGAATGACCAACTTGGGGTCCTCAGTTTCCGCGATGTCATACTCGAAAGTGTTGTGGGCGCGTGTGTTCTCTTTGACCTTAAAGTCGACGTTTTCAACTCGCAGCACGTCTTTGTCGAGGGCTGGGTCAGGCTCTGCAGAAAACAAGACAGGTGTTTGAGGATAGGTGGGTGTGTGGGAACAATTAAAATGAAAGTAAACAATTATTTTATGTGATTGTTAGCAGCTCGTATAGTACAGAGGCAAACAATATTCTATTTGCAAACAAAGTAAAACTGGTGTTTTTGTTGTTGTTGTTTATGGGAACATGTTTCCTTTGAGTTCCGACCTTCATTAAACTCTCTATAGTTCTTTTCCCTTTCTCGATCCCCCTCTCTGCTGTGTGTGTGTACGAGGGCTAAAATTGTTTGCTGACATGCATGCCTGAGTACACACACACACAATGAAGGCAGAAGCTCTATATAAATGGACGTATCCACACTCTGATCTTGACATTACTTTATCCTCCCAACGTGGGACATCAATCCAAGGTGGAAATTAACATTTCATACAACATATCTCGATCCCCTGTCATTTGGTATGATCCAGATCATCGATATAGCTATTAAAGCACTCACCCAGCCATTCCCCGACTCACACTTTTCCTTCGCACAAGGCAACATTATTCTACGACATTTAGATGATGCCGGCGATGGTAATAATTTTGTGAACAATGATGGCCACGCAGTACTAGTTGTATTTTCGCGATGGCGTGCAGTGTTTCCAAAACACGATAAAACGTCACGTGAGACTAACTCCCATGTTAAATTAAATTAAACCCTTAAGTTATCTGTACTCTTGGCTCATTAAATCATCATGACGATCACAGCTGGCGATAAGCACGCTCACGATGTTTGCTGGTAACCGAAGATCCCAACAAAGTCAAGCGTATATGTCAGCCTCGTTCTGGAACTGTGCGCCCTCGTTTTTTTCGCAGGTTGTCTGCTAGTTCCCCGCTAACGCTGACAGGGGCACTGTCGACAGTTTCGTTGGAGAATGCACTTCCCTCTCAATACACAAATCTTGCACCAATGTTTTACAATGTCACATCCATAATTTTAGTGCATTGTCCGAGAACGATGATGACAATGACCTTCTCCAATCCCATTAGCTCCGCCCACTAAACTAGTTTCACATATAAGGATTGAGACTTCAGCCTTGAGAAAATGCGATGATTAGTAATACCACCTAGAACCACGAACTTGTATTACTGGATTGCTGGTAGAAAATATTTTCCAGTTAACTACCAAAACGCTTCCGGTTTAGTCACATTCATTGTTTAGGCTCGCCGAGACCAACAGCGGAGAACTTCGGAAGAGGCTAAACCTTGGTCTCGGCAGACAGAGAGCAAACCACTCATGCACGTCCGTGCTAGAACAAATCTTTAAGAAATTCTACATGCATATAAGCAATGTTGAGGAATTATTCTTGGCAAGAGAGAGAGAGAGAAAGAATTTCTAACCAATGAAGAATAAAGGATGCGCGTGCACTGACAGTCAAGACATTCCTTACGTGCCGCAGCCGATATGCTCTGTCTATTCTCTCCCCAACCTCTTCTCCAAGTTATACCACTGGTGACAAGAGAAATGAGATGCACAACAACATCTGTCTCGTTTTCTTGCCAGGAAATAAGCTAAGAGAGGTTGGCGGTTCGGTTTCCTGCTTTTCTCATTTCCGCATTTTCCAGTCGGCGCTCTATTTCAACATAGTTGTGAACTTCATTAACAACACAGTCTTCCTAGAGATGTTTACAGTCAGTCAGACATGCGGCATGTGCTACAGTTTAAAATGATATCAACATATTTTGCGGTGATCAATAAGTAATTAAAATTAAAACAAAACGGGCGGGATTCACATGACCTATTATTAAACTAACCTGCATTGCAGGTTCCAAAATCCCAAGGTTTAGCTGACTGATGGAATAACGATGAAAAGAAAGAGTGTACTGGAAACAAAAACACTGAAATATTTCCTAACTCCAGAACCCCCTTGGACACGTAAATTGCATTGTCGTGCTGTGAAAACACTTGTCGTAAAATGGGTGTGTTCGAAAAATGAGTCTGCTTGGTTTAAACCTGTTTTATGTGGTCAGGGCTTCTGCTAAGGCTAAATTCTTTGGGGTCCCAGGGACCCCTTCTTCAGATTTTTAAGGGGTCCCTGTTCTTCGCCCAAATTTGAATGGGACCCCATTGACGAAAATTGAAGGGGTCCTCCGAACGTTTAATGCGTACTGTACGCAATTTTTTGCGTAAGCAGAAGCCCTGTGTGGTGTCATATTTTTAACGAAGATCAGTGGTAAAAAACGGTTGACTCAACAATAGAAGATGGTGTTTGTGGTGGCCATTAAAACTTCATGCCACCCGGAATTAATGTTCCACCCTTTTTTTCCGCCCCCACGCATCTGCATGTCATATAAGTCGTCAAGCGTTTTGTGACTAAATGAAGAGGTGAGTTTTATGCACGTGTTATTTTTTTTTTCTTATTTTGTTTTTGATGCAACAGTAACATTAACAACTGTAGAGACAGCACATGTAGATAGTTTGGTGTCTGAAGATATTGCCCGTTACATGTATTGATATGTTTTCGGGACTTTTTTTTATCCATGACATGGGCTTACTCATTACCAATACACTGAGGATCGGGTGTCGTTGGTCTGCATCTGATTTCGGTCATACTGAATGCATCATGTTGTTTACAGAGTTTACTTTATGGTGAAGTATACTTAGTTGCTGGCACGGGCTAAAACACCCAAGTCTCGTCCTCCCCCTCAAAACCACCCCACACTCCTTCCCCACCACCAACTCTACCATCCGCTCCGCCATATCTGGCTGGTCATCGAAAAATTCAATTGGCAACTACTGTCAGCTGACCTTTGAGTTGTTACAATCAACGAAGAGTAAATTTGAGTCACACCGGAAGCAGACTTAAAGTTCAAAAGTCAAATTCGGGTTCAGTGAAATGGCGGTAAGAGCGAATCCAGCATTTACCTGTATACTTGCTTAGTTTCGGGGGTTGTTGCAATAGCAAGGGGCATCTTCTATCTTCTGCCCTTTGGCCTTTGGACAAACCTCTTTGTATGTATGTCACTTATGTTCGACTGTATTCTGTCACTATGCTGTTTATGAGATAATTTGCTGGCATTGGGAGGGGGCGGGAGATGGTGAACAGGACATCACGAATATTTATTTGTAGATTAATTGTAATCTACATTCTAATTAAGTATGTATGCCTTTCAGGTACAACAAAGTGGTTCCATCACTTCTTCTTTTCATGTTTGTTAATACACGTATTTCATTAGTACTTACAAACACATCTTATTATTTTATTATAATGATGGGGAAACTCCGTCAATTCCACGTATCACCGAGAATGTCACTGCCGTAGGAAACCGTACAAAACAAGTGTGATTCCCACTAAATGGAACTAAAACCTGTCTTCTTACTCTAAATACCTCGGTGACAGATTCTGAAAAATAAATACTACAAGTTTAGTTTAGTGGTTTCCTTGTTACTCCTCCAGGAGCACAGGGCCACAACAACAAAATGCTACAAGAAGGCCCCGAATTCCTGACATTTCTCAATCCTGTGGCATATAGGTACAGCGGGGGGCAAGCGGGGTGAGATGACAAATTCCCTCTTCCTCCTCCCTCACTCATGCTATGGGAAGCCATAAATTCAGCACAGAATTTGTCTTCTCGTACTAAAGCTGTCTTAGAACCACAAAGCTAGTTTCAGTAAAATAAAACTAAGGCAGAGATATGCCATATCTGGACCAAAGAGATATTAATTTTACAAGTTAGACATGTGCTCTTTTTTAACTGATAATGTGGTCGCTTGCTGTCTCTCTCTCAATCCCTTGACTTCCATATCCCCCTTTCATAGCCTTTTCAAAGTTTGCTTTTTAAATAAAGTTTTTTTAAATTTTCACAGGAAGCAGATCTGAAGCCAGCAAACCGTGGCCAGAGCAAGGAATTTGCTCATGATTGCACACCTTAATCAAGCATCTCGCTTCCTGGCTGCTAAAAATAGCTGCAGCTGCTTGTTGCATACCTGAAGTGTTCGGTGTTGTATTACTATAGTTCTCGCAACCCCGTCAACCAATAATAATAATAATGATCATCATCAAGGTCCAGGAGCGTGGTGACCTCTATGTTGGTGAAGGGCTGCGTGCAATGCACTGTTAAACAACTTGTTTACTTTCACAACCGTCAGCACCAATCACCTATCGCTTGGCACCGGAACGCACGGAGAATGCGAAAGGAAAACGAGTGCTGCGTGTGTGTGAGTGTGTGTGTGTGAGGGTGTGTGAGTGTGTGTGAGAGTGTGTGTGAGTGTATGTGCATGAAAGTGGAGTTGCTAGGGCACAGCGGAACAGCGGGGTATGTCAAGGCCAGTATCTAAGTTCCGACGTGTACATAACTGCTTCGAGCCCAGTAGCAAAACGACTCTGGGGCTAGTTGCATGCGAGGACTTCAACGAGTTGTATGTAAGTCGTTGGTCTCAAGTGAGATAACACCGGGTTATATTTGTGTTCAAACGAGTGGGTAAAATAATCTAGCATTGACACGAAGACTGTGAACAGATCACCTGTGATGCAGTTGGATGCTCTGAAATGAATGAGAATAAAGGTATATTTCTGGACTGTTTGCAGACGACCCTCTTTTCCCTCCCTGCCAACCACATTAACCTAACACGAGGTCAAAACACAAATACACTTCCGGATTAACTGTTGGCGTCAAGCTCAAGCTTGCGGTCTGTTGTGCTTACAGTTTATTGCCTTTTAGTTGAGGGAAGTGGAAAACGAGGCTCCTTGTCCCACCTCCCCAAAAGAAAAATAACTTAGTAACAAATAGATTACAAGTTTGTTGTTGACTTTTATATTTCCGAGTAGTAGACTGCTAAAATGTTTGCCATGATCTGACAGCCTTCATCTTCTTTCGTTAGTCTCGATAGATAACCAGCAATCCAGAGATACATGTCCGTTGTTACATGAAGAATAAACGTGGGAATATGGAGACAAGGAAAGCGATTGTGAACAGTGTAAGATTTACTAATGTTTACCACTAAACAGTGTTAGGTTCACCTAAAGATAGTCAGATTGTTGCCGCATAACCTTTCGGCCCTTAGGGAAGGTGGGTGCGGTTTAAGAGAATCTTAGCTTTTGCTTGTCTCCGGGTGGTTTTCGTGTCTTCTCCGATTTCTCGCCTCCCCTTTCCCAGCTACCTGCGGGGTTGTTTGCCCCTAAGGTGTCTTGAATCCGAGACTGGCATTCAGTAGTCTTCAAGTGCAAAACAGTCATGTCGCAAGGACTACTTGCACGAAGAAAAGGTCTACAAGAGGGGCACGACCGAGACCCCCCAGTCTTGCAAACTAGGTTCAGCGGTATCACCTTGGGGGTTGGGGGGGGAGGTGGGAATACGCCGTGTCTTTTGGGTGCTGAGCTCATAGTAGGCACTCACCACTCTACCCCTGCCCAAAAAAAGAAACAAACAAACCCCAACCCCCTTCCCCTCAAAAAAGCTAAAAAGGTGAGTGTTGCATTGCATTCTTCCAAAATAAATAAAATCTACAGTGACGGCTGAGGGCAAGGACCCATAAACAGGTTGCCTACCTCTGATGTCCGAGGAGACGAGGGAGACATCATTAGGGAAGGCTGCGGTGTTGCGACGACCGATGTCTGTAGTCCTGTCGTAGCGGGGATGACTGGCAACGTCTACCGGCGTCGTCGTGGTGTTAATGTTGGTGAGGACGGCGTCCGAGCTCCGTTTCTTAGCGCACTGTTGGCATATCGGTATACTAGACACACACCCCATGGTAGCCTGTAGAGCTACTAGTATTTGTTTCTGCTGTTGCTGTGGTTACTGGAACACACCTCACGCGACAGGTAGCGGTGGAACGATCTATATATATGTTGCTTCGTCCTGACTAAAGAAATGGAGCTGCTGAATGTTCTCCAGTTCACTTTTCAAATCTCGTGAAGTGTTGACATGTGATCAGGCTGTTATTACTTTTCAGGATGGCTTGAAGAACGCCTCTTGTCAGACGCAGGGAACAATAATCCACTTGAAATTATTTCTCTTGCCAGTGGACAAGCGGTTTATACCGACCTGGAAATGTCAAAGGTTTCCGAAGCAGACTTCACATTGGTGGCAGAAATGTAGTACAACTAGGCAGGGTTAGTTCATAGTACCCTCGGGACCATCTACACTCCTCCCTCTGTGTGTGTGAAAGTCCTTCAACGTGCAGTTCAGGCACTTCCGGTCTTGATTACCGTCTACCCGTGTCTACCCGAGTCTCTGCGTTTGTGACGCGAAGGTACAACCTTCAGAAACATCGGACCAGAGTCGAACGTCCCCACCTTTGGGGTGAGTTGGGTGCTCGTCACAGCAACAGGTACACAGGTGGAGAGGATCCAGAAACCGTTGAGTGTTTGGCAGGTGAGGAGACGGTGTCGCAGCAGGACTGATGGTCCGTCACGCTGCCTGAAAATGTATTTAAGTCCTGCGAGGATGAAAACTGAAACACGAAGACACTGTTAGCGCCTCGGGGGCAGGGAGCCCAATGCTGCGGCAGCAAAACCTGATGAGCTCGAAAATTTGCTGTAGTCAGTCAAGGCAACACTCTCCGCACCACCAGCACCATCCGTGAGAGAGAGAGAGCGCGGGAGGCAGGGAAAAAAACGGAGCAGCCACGACGGTTTATGATCGAGAGAGCAGTGGCGGTGGATGATGAGTGATACTGCGCAGGGGCAGCAGGTTTTAGGTGAAGGCGTCAGCTCTCCTCCTCCTCACCAACCTCCATCCTCTTCCCACATGCTCTTCAGCCCTTCCCTCGTTTCTCCCCTTCCCCCAACACACACACACTCCCTCGCATCCCGCAGCTCAAACAGGTTCGCGAGTGACTAGAACAGGGATTTGTGGGAAGGGGTTTCCCAGTGCGAGTGGAAACTTCGCGCTCCGGTCTACGAATACCTCAGAGAAAAACATTCATACACAGGCTGATTTTAGTTTTAACCAAAAGTAGACCTTGCGTAGACCTATTTCATGCAGCGGGCCACTGCTGACTGAGTCTGACTCTGGAACTAAGTAGCAGACTGCTTGTAAGAACACGAACTGTTGAGCAGGTGCTTTGTAACACATCGGAAGCACGAAAGAAAAACAAAATCAAAACAGGAGGAGACAGGGATGGCAGGTGCAGCACGGTAGCTCGTGAACCGGTTTTGTGAATTTTTTTGGTTAGAGCTGTGCGTTTCTTAAACTTATTTGTGACATCACCTGTGACAGGATACCTACCACAAGCACAGGATCGCATCTGGAAAAAGAAGCCTACACACATACCTACGCATACCATTCCGGCGCTCGTAAGTGCGTGGCTGGCGCGGGCGTGGCGTCACCTTCCGCGTGACGTACGTAACGTGTTTGTCCACCGATTACGTCGTGCGTCACCAAAGCATGCGAAGCGACCTTTCCTCCATTCTCACAGTTCCTCCGTATTTCCGTGAAGTGTGGCCTGCCGCTCCTCCTCCTCTACCTAATCACTACCACCACTACCATTACTACCTCCACTACTACCACACCCCCGCAAAAGAACTTCCCCGACACTTCAACTGAAAATCGAAACTCCATGTGATGTCGATGGCAGCAATTTTTCTCGCAGCCATGGCTGAAACTACGTGGACCCCGAACAGCACTAAATATAGAACCACGTAGTTAAGTTTGCTGCCTGCTGCTGTTGTTGACTTAATCGTCCTCGAACCAGGAAAACGAAAGGAATAAATAAGTGTCCCTGGTGTCAAAGGTTACATTCTGTTTGAAGTGGGCGGGTTCAGACTTTCGTGTCGGCTTCTAAAGTGCTGTTTGTGACACTCAAGAGGGAGGGAGACAAAGAGAGGAACAGTGGCCAAAATAAAGAAAGAAGAAAAGGAAAGGAAGATCGTATGAAAAGGTTAAAGGTCGAAGAAAAAAAGAACGTGTAGATGAACTCACAGGAAAGAAACAAAAGTACAACGAAAGTTATCGAAAGAAATAAAATATAAAATGAAACGAAGAGGCATCGAGAATATTGAGTAGTTGTTTCCCAGCAGTCTATGAATTGTTTTGTGGACTAGCTAGTCATCACGATTCAAACATCCGCACAAATCGGACGTTGAGTTACATCCTCACAAAGCCCCATTCGACTTGTAATGTTGATATAATAATAAAGCCCTTGACGCTCACTTACGTACTTAAGTGGTCAAGATGGAGAATTATTTCCCGAGAAGCTGAGTCATTGACATACCGGCGCGTTTCTGCTGCGTCCTTCAGATGCCTTGTCATCGGGAAGTTCCTTATTGTTCTGGATGCCATGGAAATACCATTGCGATTCGTTATTGTCACGTACTGTGCCGCTTACCATAAATTATTTCCGGTCAGGACAGTGGTGTTTGTCACATTATGCCCGTAAAATAAGGGACGCAGATAAATTCTGGGCTAATTCAACACACATACACACTGATGAGGAGGACAACAAATAATAATTTGCCATTTTTGCTCCTTCATTACACCTAACAAAAGTATCGAGGAGTTTTATTTTCCTATTGTTACTAATGAAATCCCATGTTGTCAAAACTCAACGAAATGCGAAGAAAAGGACATCAAAATGTTTATACCTCAAACTCAAAAGTCTGAGAACCGTTTGACAGCTTTTATATCATAAATAAACATTTTATATCATTGTCTGTTTCTTCGTCTTCGTCATCTGCATATTTCAACTGAAGTTTTCATCGTTTGTGGTGTTAACACGTCTAGCTCACAATTATACTGGCTATTCATACGCCTCCAGACATTGTGGACAAAAGCGAAAGAAGCAGATAAGCGGAAGGGACCTCCCAGCTTATGCCTATACAATGATGACGTCACCCTGGGCTCTCGCTCAACCCTCGGGCTTCCTACGTCTTGCGTGCAGAAGAAAGACAGAGAAATTGAAAACAAAGACGTGCTTGTTGTGAACAAACGTGTGGACGTGCCGCGGGTACGTGAGAGCCGTTGAGCCTTGTAACAAACCTGCATCCTTGTCAGCATTCGTGCTAGTCACTCAGCGCATCGTGACAGAACTCAGTACAATGAACTCGTCAAAGGTCTTGTTTTGTTTGTTACCTGCATGTGCAGGCGTGCGTGTGAACGTTAGCGTTCTTGTGTGTTTGTGTAGGAAGGTGTTTGTACGAGCTCTCGTGCGTACAGACATATCACGTGTGTACATGCATGGGTTTATATATAATGTGCGAGCGAGAATGTCTTTGGAAAAGGATGTTTTTTGTACACTCACGAACGTGTGTATTTGTGTGTGTGTGAGAGAGAGAAAGAATGTGTGTGAGAAAATAAAAAAGAGCGAATGTGTGTGTTTCTGCGTGAAAGAGAATGTGTGTGAGAAAGGATGTGTTTGTGCGTGAGAAAGAAAGAGGGAATAAGTATGAGAGAGAGAAAGTGTTCTTGGGTACATGTATGTGTGTGAGAGATACAGAATGTGTGTGTGTGGGTATTTTGTGTGTATGTGAGTGCGAGGGTATGTACGATACTCCTCCACCCATCCTTCGCCTCCCACTCGTGTAATATTTATGAGGTACTGCAAGACTACTACAAGACGGGTAGGACATCCCACTGCACCCTGCACCCTTGTTTACCTTGCCTCAATCTGGGCGAACATTGGCGGGGGTTTCCGGGTAGGTAAAGACAGCGAGGGGGCGGTGAGGGGATGGGTGTAGAAAGTCAGTTAATGAGGCCCACGAGAGGGCGCTTTGCACACAGCTCCGGCGGCTCCTTTGAGGCGTGCACCCTGACCCAAGCGAGACTCGCAGCTGCATCGGTCGCACGTGAGAGAGCGAGATAGTCGACTGTCTTTCATCTTGCCGCTAGTATAATTATGTCGTAAGAATAAAATTGCAGCGCGAGACAACCGCAACTTGTGCAGTTTAGCCTGGCGGAGACTGGCTTCATGCAAAGCTAGGTAAAGTTGGATGCACACGGTCCGATATAATAAAGTGGAACAGATGGACAGCAGCCTCCTATGCACGTTTCTCTTGTGTGTGTGTGTTTTTTTTTTAAACAAAATTTCAAATTTCAGTTTGTTCCATTTATGGCTCTGTCAGAGCAAACCTTCGCCAAAGGGAGACAATCTGATCATGCTACTCAGGCCGAGTAGACAAAGTTAGTTTCTCCTCACCCGCCCGTCCATCCACACGCACAGTTGGCACATTGTATCAGCCACACCTAAACTTAAGTTAAAATCTAATTTTCAGTCTGGCCTTCTTTCTCTGAAATTTATCTTTTTAATTAAAGAATACATTTCCCTGTCCTACCGATTGGACAACCGTTCTGTCTTTTAACTGATTTTCACACACAGCATGGACATTGATTGGTCAAAGTTCAGGGCGCACGATGTGTGTCATTGTACACTATGTCAGAACTATGAGTCCTTGAGACTTTTGTTTTCTCCCTCTCTAGGTAAGAGAAGTAATTTGATCTGGGTGGAGAACGTCACCTAAATTGTTTGGGAGCGTGCGCGAGCATACAAGTTCGTTGAGTTTTTTTTGTTTTTTTTTTGGGGGTGTCCCCTTTCCCCCTCTATTTTCTCTCGTCTGTTCTTAAAAAACCGTTGATACTGTTGCTTGACTTAAAGAGGTCAAGCGCTACAAGGTTGTGATCTCGCTTACTCACGAACTAAACTGTTGTTGTGTACACATACACATACGTGCTGAGGGAACTCAAATGGTGGGGGAGTGGGGCTGAAGATTGACTGCGGGGTCACAGTTCACCGTCTTTCTCTCTCTCTCAATTGTGTGTAAATGCACTGACTGAACAAAAGCTGCAAAGAAGGAACTACTAGTCTATTAATCAGCAAACATACAACAATATCCCCGTGTAGAGCTTTCAGTCGGTCATGCGTACACATTTTGTCCCTCGTTTTTTCAGAGAAGCGAGAGGGAGACCAGCCGCTCCTAAAGTCAGTGTGCAGAGCACTAAGGACTGCTTCTGTGTAGACCTTATCCTATCAGGCACAAAGGCAATACTGGTTTTAATACAGATCCTTTATATGGATACCATTCCACGATTTTAGGTTTTATATCGGATGTCGTGTCTGCCAGCTGGGTTAAAAATGTACGCAGTAGTCTACAGTCAGGAAGGGACCTTAGTCATAAACCAGTGATAAGTTACTTTGTCTTCAGAGTTAGCTATGAGCTGAAAGGTTGCAGTGTCATGTAAGTGGAAATAGATACAAAATTAGTGGGTTGTCTGATGATCTAGATATCTCCAGCACGGTCCACAGCTGTAGAGTTATAGAAGGCTTGCATAAGTCTATAGCTATAGTTACAGAGAGATTAAACACAGTCCATAGCTACTATTACAGAGGGATTGTACAAGGTCCATAGCTATAGTTACAGAGAGATTTCTATTGCCGAAGGTACTGAGGAAAGGTAAAACAGCCCCATGACATGAATATACAGTATACCTCTGGTTCATAACGAGGCTGCTGGAGATCTCTATAGCACTCGACTGGACATAAAAATGCTTGTTTTTTTCTCTTTTTATACTCCTCTGAGATCATCTCCTTGACTCACCATTAACCGACATGATTCGTTTTGAAGGTCAGTAAGATGGAGACTACATTATAAAGTTAATTCTCCATAGACTGTCTTCAAACCATTGTCGGTGGGTCCTGCGACGACTAACGTGATTTGAGATAACAAGTTCTTAATATCACAATAATAAATAAATAAAAACAACCACAGTTCCCTCGAAATGAAGGTTGATAAGGGAAAGGGACGCAGTCAAGGGACGTCCAGTTAGTAGATTGAAATTAAAAGCAGAAGATAACTGAGAAACCGAACAAATTTATAATTTATATCCTTAAAATCTGAATAGAGCTCAGTGTAAGATGCTAGTTATTTAGGACAAACAACTCGTCTCCACGCATGCGCAACTCACTCGCTGGTGTTGTAGTAGACGAGGGTCGCGTCGCGTTCGGTTCTCGCGCAGGGACGTTGCCGTACTCGAACAAGTTGAAGAGGGCATCAATGTTGAGGGCGTCCCGCGACGGCGTGTACCTGCTGCTGTTACTCCACCCGAAGTGCTCCGGGTAGACGTGGCGGCCTGGGCGGCTACCCACATTTGGGAGGTAGCTGATGCGACCCCGGGGGTAGGCGATTGCTCTCCGTCCGTGCGACATGCTGGCATACATGGAAATTAGACAAGGTCAGAGAGGCCAGACTGACGACCGCACTCTCCACATTCCCTATTCCTCCATCCCCAAATATTGTCCGCTCAACCGTTTTTTTTCATTTTAGTTTTAATTTGAGCACAACATAAAAGGTAGCAAGTTGTTGAGTCTGTCTGCATGTATCTGTTCACAGCCTCGTTTCTAGTGAGCGTTACTTATCTTTATACTTATCAACAGCTGGAGACTGGACTACGTCGACACCACGTTGCTTTCCCAACCGACTTGAACGACCCGTGCACATCCTGGTGTTTGTCTTCACGTATTTCGTGATTAGCCTCAACCCAAACTTTAACCCTTAACTAATCCTGACTAATGCAAACCCCGACTCAAGGCAGTGACCCTAGATGTGCATTTCTTGAGCTAACGAGCTAATAAACAAGCAAAAATATATTTCATCTTATGTGTATGTAAAAAAAAAAATACCAAAATCCCAAGGTCTGTTGTACTTGCAAGTCGTTTACCAGACCTTAGACATCCCCACCATACTTACCTGACAGTGTAGGTGATATAACGGTCGGGCATTATCCACTTACCTGTAAGTCGTGCTACGCTGCTGCTGGATCACACCGGTGATTCACACGAGTGAAACGAAGACCTGTAGACAACAAATTTCTTTAGTTTCTTTTTCCAAAATCAGCATAAATGTTCTTTCATGTCAAGCCAGAAAATTCTTCCCTGTTCTCATAATTTAAAGTAAGAGAGATGATGGTATAAATCCTATTTTGTAATAAAGTCTTTCCTCCTTATTTACAGACCACTTGAGTCTGGCATGTACTCCATTTCAACTCGTTGAACTCGGCACAAGTGGAGGTTAATCGCGGAAATAAGTTAGTAGTGAGTGAGGGGTGACAGAAATTTGAGAGGCAAAAAGTCATCAAATCTTTTTATATATTCTCCCCTCCCTCTCTCTCTCTACACAACACACAAGCACACACTTTTTTTCTCCCACTTCCTCTCTCTTTCTCTCACAATCTCTTGTTCTCCTTGCACCTACTCTTCTGAAATGAGTTCATTCATAAACACGCGATGAATATTTTAAGAAACAACTCCCTTCGTCAACAGATACATTATAGATAATGCATAATATTATATTTATAGATTTTTTCAACTGCAACACAGTATCTATGTTATTACCTACAGTATTTCTGTAAGTTCTGAATGTTTACACTGTTGAAAGTGAATACATCAGGCTTCTTTTTTTTTTTTTTTTTTACCTCGCACCTCAACAGAATAAAACACAGTTTCTGTAATACTTAGTGGTGTTCCCTTATTTCTGTATGCTGTGTACGGACGTTAAAAACTGCCTTCACGTCCGGCCACACTGAAAAGAAAGTGCAAGCGGAGAAGGTAGATATCTACGCTCTCTGCAAGTAGCGACAAGGGACGTCACCCACGCACAACAAGGGAGGGAAGACTATTGGTCTTTCACGTTGAGGCAGCAAAAATAAGGAGGTCCTGTAGGCAGACACCACATGGAGAGGTCTCAATCTGAGACACCCGATCCTTCCTGTATCGGTGACAAAAGTTTAATTGTCACTGCACCGCCTCCCCATAAAAAAGCCAGACCCGAAGTCAACAACAGATATGTCACCCTTCCCCACCTCAGGTTGATAAAACTCGATAATAACCGCACGCAAAATGCACTTGGAGGAGTTCGAGCAAATAATTTTATCCATAATGGCATACAGGTGTTATTTCGACAGGGATGTCTTTACAGGGACTTGTGACATGGTCACATGAGACGAGAGTGTGCTCTCTAACAAACAAAAAATCATATCAGCCATGCTCTAGTTATTGCAGGTGAATAGTTCATATACATGTCCAACGTTAAGCTTAGCATTGCAGAAAGGAGGCTCATCATCTACTTACATGGATGAATCGCATTCGTGCCTGTAAGTGGAAAACTCTCCCAACCCGCCTACTCAGCAGTAAAAAGTATACTTGACCTATCAGGTTACCAAAGGAGAGGAATGGAATGTGCCTCCCACGTGTGCTGTGTACAGAGAAACCATTTCAGTACTCTGCGACTTTAACCTTTCACCTTAATGTAATAAGCATGAACTTTTAGTGTATTTCTTAGCCCCTCACAGTTCGATTAGACTGCTGAGCACACACTGCTGCGCAGGACAAACAAGTCACTCAAGTGCACAAAAACTTTTTTTCTTAAAAACTTTTCCGTTTCGTTTCATTACCAAAACATTGCTTCAGGCATGTCCGGGCTCACAACTTTATGTGTGTTTGTGCTCAAGTGTCTGTACGTGTAGGCGTGTGCGAAATAAAAAAAAAACAAACAACAAACAAACACACACACAAACATAATCATCCTAACACCAGACCTACTCATCGACTCACTTCCAAACAGCGTTTGGGCTTTGACCATTTCATTCTTTATTTCCAGCCAGAATTTTCAATATTAAAAAATTTCTCTCACATCTTTCATCTTTATGAAACTATCCTCTCCCATCAGCTCTCAATTACTAATAACCTGTGTAGAATAATATCTGAGAAACACAATCGACACCTTCCAACTTAGCTCGCCTTTTTTCTTTCTTTACAAGCAGCGAGCATGAAAAATAAACTCTCTCCGTGTGTGTGCAGTGAAGCGAGACTCAGTAGGTATACGGGGATGTCTGTCACTAGACATGTGTCTTCTGTGTATGTCTTGTCACATGTGGAGCCGCTGAGGGCAACATTCTCGAGATGAATGAGACTTGTCTTTCCTGACGACGGGAAGGTCTCGGGACTGGACCCACTATCCTAAAATATATCTACATTTTCTTTTCCGGGGTTAGCATTTTTAAAATTCTGTGGACGCAGTATATGTGTACCAGAATGTTTCCAGGTGACTGATTTATTAATTTACCTTCCCTTAACTAGAGCGGGGGTCCAGTGCACCACAATGTACATATAGCTCTGGGAGTTTAAGTACTTTTACAATAACTGCTTCGGAAAAGTGTCTAATGTTGCTTCGAGCACATGGCTCTGTGTCCTAGATACAGTAACTTATAAAACATAAATACTCGGCTTCACTCGTGTTCCCACTACCAGACCTGTCTGTTCCTCTCTGTACTAACGGCGATATCTGTACATCATTACACACCGAACGCGGAGTTTGACATTTCAGACATCTTTATCTACCTTTTCTTAATCTTTAGTTTCTGGACTGTTTGGCTTGTTCCTACGGTTGAAAGCTCTGGGGTTGCCCGGGACTCAAACAAGGACTGGGGCCTGTAGCCTGTAAGTACAGTAGCCTGATATATTGTCTCGCAAGCCAGCAGGGTTGTAAGAAAACCTGCTACTGGGGCAACATTCATCTGGTTAAGCTCTCCCCACTCCTGGGTGTGTTAATGAATGAATGAGTTAATGACAGTGGAATGTATAAGATCAGCATTTTTTTTTTCTTTCTTGCTCTTCCTGAGTTTCTCTAGAACACTTTCTTCCACTTGTTTCAATTTTAACTAGATTTTTTCCCAGAATGTTAATTAATTTTTAAGATGGTATTTTCACGAATAAGCTTCCTTGAATTTCTTAAGAGGCTTTTTGACACGTGACCAGTTCGCTGGCACTGCGGACAAATTTGATATCATCCCTGACATAAAATACTTTTTTGTAAGATAACCTTTGAGGTCGGTAAGTGAAATAGCTTGACAGGTTGTTTTATTCTCTGCATTTTCCATCGCTCCAGTTCTCAGTAGCATGTCTAAACTACATGATGTTTTCTTAGAAGTTTTAATTTTATTTTACCATTCAAGCGTTGAGCTATGGACTTAGCTTGAAAACGGAACCGAAATAGTGATTTTGTAGATGCATGGTTCACCCTAGCTAAATTCAATCTTTCTATCTAGCTTAGGTCATGTCTAAATGTCATGAAGAGATAGGTTCGTGTGTATTTATATTCATCAGTCCACAATATTCACCACTGTGAAGCAGCTAAAATGCACAAAGCTTACTCCATAGTTGGTTTTGATCGTTTACCTGCCGGGTAAAGTATACAAACAAGAGCTGGCCTACCTGCAAGTGGATGGGACGAGGCTTGTCGCAGGACCAGCTCGCTTCAGTAGAGAACGACACCAAGGTCCTGTCGTGTCTTAAATAAAGCAGGTATGGTATCAGGAGTGGGTCCGGGAGCGCCTATCTCGCTTGCCAGTGTGGCCTTACCATGTTTCTCCTCCCACAAACCCCCTGTCGTCCTGCCCACTCAACTGCCACACCTTGTATTGTCGCTTGTCCCTGTACTGCAACCACCGAGGCGCCGCGATTTTACATCTCTTTAGTCCTTCTGTCTTCTTTTGGTTTTCCTGGCTGTGGGTCTTCCTCCACCAGAGTCTAACCTTTCTTGTACAAACTGTTGTCATGTACAGGAATTTGCAGAAGTGGCCTAAATTGTAGTTGGGTAAAGGCCAGGACCTATAGAGAGCCACAGGAAGAGAGAGAGAGCTGCTCTTGGGACGGACAGTCTGCCAGGGTCTGGATGCATTTGTCCCACGGCACGAATGACACCATCACAATTTCGACCGGAAGCAGATGATGACCCTGATTTGTACACCACTTAGCTGTAACAGGCGCGAACACAAAGTGTCTTCTTTGTTGTGTGTGTGAGTGAACAAGAGAAAGAGTGCGTTTGTGTGTGTGTGAATGTTTTCTTGGCACAATACATCATCGGTTTAAGTGATATTACTTCGCATACAAGTCACATGGTACAAACTAGACTGGCAGACTAGGAGGGAAATAGGATATAGTTTTTCTTATATTTTGTTTTTAACAACACACTTGTAAACAAAGAAAGATTTCAGTAAGGTAAATGTCTTGTCAGTTGAACAATAACAACTTTTCCGTCCCTCGTAATCTTCACAACAAAAAAAAAAAAAAATGTAAAATTTTTAATGCACTGCCGTTAGACCATTTTTAAAAGCCAGATTCAGTTTTCACTGTTGAAAAAAATCATCGTTGTCACTGAAGTCATCACCACAGACATTTTCATGATCTTAATGGTGATGTTTTCCCTTTATTATCTTCAAGTATTCAGAGAGAGCAGCGGTGGGATGGGCAGCAGTGCACGTGCAAACCGAAGACGGATTACAGAAGTCTCGCATCAATTTTTTGACTACTTTACTTACAGGCACCTGCAGTATCCAAGCAGGATGTTTGTTTCGAGATAATAAGAACGAGGAGTACTCGCTGTGCAGCGTAGGCGTGAAGCGGGTGGAAGCTACTTCCCACCCACACGTGGGCACTGCTGAGTGTACGATCTTTGTACTGTATACTTATCATACGTCACAAACACAGTATTTCACCCGAAGAATTAATACTGGTTGAGCATGGAGGACGAAGGAGTGGAGTAGACAAGAAAGGTAACAATAAAACGAGAGAGTGTGTGTGTGAACAAGATTAAGCAGATTTTAAAAAAAGCAAACAAAGAAAAACAAGAAAAACAAAAAAGCCTGTGCAATACAAAGAGTATCATCATCGTCATCATCATCATCAACATTAACAACAACAACAACAACAACAACCAAAAAGCCAAAGCAAGTACAATCAAAACAAAAAACAAACAAACAAGAATAAAACAGAAAATGAAAACATGATCAAAGCAAAACAACAACCAAAAAAAAAACCCCAAAAGTACAAGAAATAGCGAAAGAGTATAAGACCGGAAGAAGGGAACTCAAATGGCTGGCACGTGGGAGGAGATTTCTTTTTCTTCTATTTTGCAATGGCTTCGTGGTCAGTCAAGTTGGCGAGCCCTTGTTCAACAAGCAACAAAAAGTTTTAGAACAAGCTGTAAAACAGCAAACACGCGGCAGACACGCGCCAAACAGGTTTGCCAAACTGTTGTGGAAATCTTTGCAGTGCAGGACACAGGGCAAACAGGAAAAGCCGTGCTGCGTGTTTAGGGTGTGCATGTGTTCCAAGATTAAGAGAGTACATTATTCACACATGCATGCAAACCATTTTTATGCGAGCTAACACTTAACATAAACAATGTCTTCAGTTTTCATTGAAACGTATTCAGCGGAATCTGCTGCTCAGAAAAAAAAAAAAAAAAAAACCAAGCGAAGATGGAAAGATGTGACTAGTCCTGCGCAGGCAATCAGGATAGAGGAATATAACCAGGCCATTATAAGGAAAATCCAAATAATACTTGATACAACTTTAAGCAGCTTGATGGCTGTTACCCAAGAACAAGAACCAGCAAACCACAGCAAGTATAATAAAAAAAAAAAAAAAAAAAAAAAAACAAAGCAAAACAAGATTCAAAAGGTGCGCCAAAGGGTACAAGAAAAACGCAATCGAGATGCTTTTAACTGGAATTAATTAATGTTTTATTATATTGTCGCAAAAAAAAAAATCCCGAAGACTCTCTCTCTCGTGTTTGCGGGCATTAGTCATGCATTACCTAGTTTCATTCTTCTCTCTATCCGCTAGAGTTACTGGTTCTTGAACCTGTTCCAGCGTGTCTCGTCAGCATGTACACATACCTCAGCTCTTAACTCACCAACAAAGACCATTCCTGATGCCATGCCTCCACGATCTCCCAACTTGCTTATTGCAATCGCCACATGGTCGACTTACCGTGGGGAGTCGTACACCTTCTGAAGGCATTTTTTTCCTGCGATTCATTTCGCACTGCGATAAGATTTATGAGTGCGGATCCCCTTGTAGTGACCTCATAGGTCTGGAGGATGAAAAGTAAAATTGACCTTACTTTCACCTTTGACTTGCTCAATATTTATTTTCCAGACTGAATTTTTTGTGTGAATACAGTAAAAAAAAAGTACACTTGAAATAAAGTATGTAATTATTCATTCGAAATTAACTGTCTCAGGCGCGTGTGCACACATACAATACTTGAAAATACGGTTTATTATTATACGTGTACATACATTGTAATTGGTACAAAGCAAAACTTCCCAAACCATTTCATTTTTCCCTTAGTGTGCGAACCAAAATAAGTACCCGCTATTACACAGTACATTTAGTATTCCACCCGCACCTTGCTCCTCGTCTCTACACGCGCACACACACGTCGACAACACCTGCCGTTAAAACTCTTGCTAACAACCCTCGGGCGTGCCTTTCTTAATATTAAATAACAAAGATGTACAGAGGATTAGAAAATCAGAGAAAGAAAGGAAAAAAATTGTTTTTTCAGCATCTTCCATCTCCATATCTGCTATACTCCTCATAGAGGAAGGTTGTCACACACCTGTGCTATCAAGGGGTTCATCTTTGCACCATCACACACCCAGTCTAAGCTTCTTTCTGGGTCAAGATCCCTACCCGAGCCCCAGACGTATGCATCGAGACTGACAGTAAAGGTTGTTAAGTAAGGGCTAAAGTAAATACCCGTATTTACTTTTCGTCGAGGGCTGAAGTGTACAGTATATCAAGCTACGCGCGGAGTAACGGGACTTTGGGGACACAGGTCATGAGAGTAGTGCGGTGTAGACATCGGTCGCCATGAGTTTTTCTTTCATATAAAGGTGGTGTGCAAATATTAGCTTTTATTCGCGTGTGTCTTTTGCAATGTTCTCTCCTTTAGTCTGAACAGCCTTTTTGTGCCCGTCTGCACTTCTTTTTTAAATTAATTTTTTTAAAATACCTTTTCACACAGACACAGACACAGGTCACACACGATCTCGCTCTTTCAATCCCCCATTCGCTCACTTACCATCTTTCTTTCAAAGCATATATCTCTTATACACACACATATTTCGAGTTTTCAATTATCATCAAAGACTAAAAAGTGGATTTTGCACAAATAAGTCGCCATTGATTCCCATTAAATCGCATTACGATCACCATTGTCTTCTCAAATAAAGAGAAAGAAAACAGTTTTTCGTTTGAAGGCAATTTTTTAGTTAACCGATTCTATATCATGATTATGTAATGAAATTTGCCAGATATGATTATGCGTTCTATGTTTTCATTTAATTTATTTGTAATATCATTCGTAATACTGTTAGAATGTGTGTGTGACTGTCAAACCACGCCCATGTTAGCTTCCTTGCAAGATCACGCACAGTGAGTTAATTAAGATTCCAAAGCAGAGTTGGCGGAGGGTGTATCAGTTTTATTCTGGGAATATGTACCCAACAGGATCTTAAGACACGTTTTGCTGGAGGTTGTATTTGTGGGTGACCTTCTACTGCCTCAGCCTCTCAAGAAAATGAACAGCTTGACTGATAGGGCATACCATACTCTAAAAACTCAAACGAAAACCGCAAAAGGACAAAAAGCTTCCGTAGAATTCAATGAAAACTCCAACTGTTCACCTGTTCACAGGTCGCCACGACCGAAGTGTGAGGACAAAGGTCACTGTGGTGTGCACCTAATGGCCTTACAACATGGCTGAGCAAATCTTGAACTGACAAACTGAGTTTAGAAGACATCAGTTGAACGGACTTTTAAGGCATAATTTTGTCTTTATTTTCTAAAAGATGCTTACTGAGTAATGGTAACCACAAAACAAATCTCTTGTAATAGTAGATGTTCCTACTCCAGACATTACTATTTTAGTCATATGTACATGAAGAAATAATGTTTGGGACGATGAAGTGAAAGCATTGAAAGGTAAATGAAATTCAGGTGGTCTGCATGAATGGCACAAAGTAGACTGTTTTTAAGACATTTTTGCTATGGTCGACCATTTTTTTCTGTTGTAATGGAATGCAATTAGTAATTTCCTAGCTATCTTGAAATAATTTAAAATTTAGAAAAGCTTAGTTTGGCTAGTTAAGAATGGCAAGAACTTGATAACAACTATATTGTTCTGCATTTTAGAGACATTTTTCCCTCTTGCGGCTAATTCTAGTGATGGCCAACAGTTAATTAATACCATCTGCTGCACTTTTTCAAATTCCAGTTTGGAAAAGTTTGTAATGTTTAATCTGGCGGTTTCTTTCTCACTAACATTATTGAATGTATCTTTAGAAGCATGATTATCAGCGCATTAAAAGTAGTTGCACAGATGTATATAAGTGTGTGTGTGTGGGATGGGTGGGAGTTGGTGCCAAGCCTGAAGATGTGATTTCCGGGTACATGGCAATAAATTCTACATGCTCAGAGCATCCGGGGTATTTATCTACAAGTTGCACAACTCCACCCATTGTTTATAGCACCTGCACATCCTAAAGAAACACAAAGATACCTTGCTTGTCACCATTGCCATTACTTAGCCTTCTTCCACACAAGGAATCCCAGAAAATAAATTACTCTACTTAAAAAGGGGTGGTGGGGTGAAGGGTAGGAGGAAAGAGGAGAAATGAAAGGATTTAAACTGGCGATGAGAAATAATGGGATTTATAAAGCGGATTCAAAGATAAGCTCGAAGTGTTTTACAAGCGATAGAGGAAAATCAGAGGACATCTCGATATAAGCAGACAAGCACACTTCAGACTCTGTTGTGTCTTTGTCATTTTTCCGATCCGCATTCCTTTCTTAGCAGTTGACAAAAGTCAAACATGTGTGTACGTGCAGTTTCACGTAATAGCGACGTAACCTTACGTGACTTCCGGAAGAGCGCAGAGCATGCAGGGCACTTAAAACATTGACGCGAAAACCCCGCGGGGACACATTTATTTCAAAAAGAAGGATATAAAAATCGACAAGAAGAGAAAAAAAAAAAAGTCGTAAGAGTGAAGTTGTTGTTGTGCTGACAGCATTTATCGAGTAAACATGTCACGAGCACAGTGTTAACGTCTTCATTACCATACCCCGCACCCCAGCCACACACCTACTCCTGTACTCCCTGTACTCCTTCGTTCGTTCACACTCCCTGTAGTCAGTACATGAAGCTTTCAGTGACGATTATGAATGCCAACGAGAATTTAAAACTTATTTTCTTTATGATGTCATACATCATTGCAAAACAGTTTTTTTTAAGTCCAGATAGAATTACAGATGAAGGTTTGCACATATTTATTAAATGTAAAGTACATAGTTAAGGATTACAGTTAAGTAAGAAATACATTCTGTTTACAGCATCTGCACAACAAACAGGAAACGGCATTTTTGTAATTATAAAAATACCGGGCATTACATTTTAGTCCTTTGTAAGAAACGATCTGATATTCCTGGATTGCTTTAAAAAGCTAATTTTAAAATGAGTTAAAATATTGGTTAAGAAAACCAAGATTTTAAGGAATAAAACATAATGTCGAGAAAATATTCTTTCTACTTTTCTTTCAGTACTATTTTTTTTTTACAAACAATTAAATATATAGACTATTTTTTTATGTGTTGTAGACTGTAAAATGTATGCCATAGCACATCTCATTATGGGAGGACTTGAAAGACTAAATTATAATGACTTCTTAGTTTCTTCTTCGGTTTCAGTGGAAGCGATGTGTAAACTACAATATATCGTATGGATGTCTATATCCTCAGGCCTTGCATTAACAATGTAGGTCTAGAGTTCATGTTGTGAATGTAACAGGATCCCAATGCAGCTGGGCAGGTGAGCATCCTTATCATGGTTACCACGACCTGTGACGAGCCAGTGGCGATGATGACGAGCGTGTCCGTGTGTGTGTGTGAGAGAGAAAGAGAGATAGATAGAGAGTGCACGCGCGCCTCTATCAGCAAATGTGTATGCATACACATCAACTACTTATGTGTCTAAAACCTTTTTGCTAAGAGTCCTGTACGACTGTGGTAAGGTTGAGATGGGACACAACACAATCGCACATACTCTACGTAGCTGCACCCTCGCTCGCAATTCTCAACAGTACAATCGACCAGCAAGAAAATAAACATGTGGTGTATATAAAAGTATTTGATATACAACAGAGAAAATATATCTTTGTGTGACATGGAAGATCACAAACATCTTCAAAAAGAGATGGATTGTCTGCCGAAAAAGAGCGAAGCGCAGATGACATCAGCATAAAGAACAGTGCAGACATTTACTCACCTGAGGCAGACTTGAAGGAAGAAGCTCGGGAGCCAAGTGAGATGAGGGGAGCACTCACATGTAACAACACCTTGAGTCTGTCAGGCTGACTTGCGTTGTTGAGCCGCTGGAGACGTGCGCACTACGGTTACCTCCAGCTGCGACGTTGACTTCACCGTGTGTATGTTTGTGTGTGTGTGAGTGTGTGTGTTTGTGTGTGTGTGTGCGCGTGAGTGTGTGTGTGTGTGCGTGAGTGTGTGTGTTTGTGTGCGCGTGCGCTCGTGAGAATGCATGTGTTACTGTGACCTTCCCATATGATCAGGAAGGAAACAATATATTTGGAGGACAAGCAATCTGTATTTTATTTATATATTTAAACACCAGCGATATACTGCTTCATTTTCAGCCTTGCTGCAGCATTTGGTATTCACAAAGCTGTGCTCACTCATTTCTAATTGTACAATGGCGCAGTGAGTGTCGGAAAATGTCTAGACGACCCATATCGAACACTTGTCTCATACATCATCATTTCACTTCTGTCCTAAGGTCGCCCTATAACCTTTGCTCTTATGTGTAAAAGGTGTTTCATTGATAGAAAGCGTGACTTGCAGTTTTGCAGTCTGTTACTTATTATATAAACAACTATGATGATGATGGTGGTGGTTAGACGACAATGATGATGATGAAGTCAGTCGTCTCTTGAGTGGTACCCGTCGTTTGGGATGCATTATGTATAGACGCGGCAAGTGACAAAAGCCCGCAACACCTTCCTGTCATTGGCGATGGTGAGCAGATCCTGCACAGGACCACCCAGTCCTGTTCTTCGCCTTCGTAATCCAGTTCTTCTTCTGGTCATCAGCGTGGACCGCCCTCCAAGGTACTTTAAAAGACAGTCTTCGACAAAGTGTCATGCCAGGTCATGTCACGTGACTCACGTGCACTTTTGCGTTGAAGCACTTGCTTATTCTTTCATTCGACGTAGACACAAACAGACCTGCCTTTTCAGACCCTGTACTTTAATGCAGCACAAACACACACCCATGAAGGGAGTAACTGCAAGCAGTGTGTAGCCATTTAGGGTTGTTAAAGTGTATTCGTCTTTTCAGAAAGTTCTGCATGAGTGACATTCGCCCAAATAGTTGGATTGACCTGTTTCAATTTTCTTGTTGGCTCAATTCTATGTGTGCAATATCATGAATAACGTCTGAGCTTACAAAAAACCCACTAAACAACAGCAAAAAAGAAGACGGCTGTCGTAGAAGCATTTTTTAAAAATATATTCAAGCTAAACTGAATGCCCGTCTGCTTCTCGTGAACTAGAACAAAGACACATGGGGAGAGAAATGTGGACGCCATGATTTACAGCAGACGATAGACACCGTTAGTTTCAGTCAAGCGTGATGCTTTCTCGACATCAACATTATCTTTAACTATCAAAACTTTTTCTTCCACAAAATATAGACTTGCAGATACTTGGTATTTCTTTTATTGACCATTCAGATGATTAAAATGAGCTTAGTTCGAATTCTGAAAGTTCAATGATGTTTCCGATCAGACACGTGGTCTACTTGGTACCTAACATGTCCTCACGGAGTTACCTATATAACTCTGTGAAGTCAGAACGACAGGGTACACACAGATCCACCCGTGGAATGTCCCTACTTCCGAAACATGAACTAAAGGTAGACGGCGATCCACCCATGGATGTCCCTGCTCCCATACATCAACAAAAGGTAATTCGTTGTCCTACTTCTGTCAGGCGCGCCGCGTGAAGAAAGCCACGAAAGACAGTGAACCATGTCACTGTTCAAAAAAGATGGCTTCTGACATGAACTTAATATATTCAGGTAACCTCACCTTCGCCAAGTTGTACATTTGTTGATCTCGAGTTTCATTTCAAACATCAAGTGTCCGGACACTACGTCCAGTTTTTTTTTTTTTCTCTCTCTCTCACACATTTTTTCAAACAACCATTCCCTCCTCACTATTACTGGATGTGAGTGCATATCTTACTACATATATCTACATTAAGATAACTAGACAGCTGCGTAGGGTGAAACATCTGTAGGGGGAACAGAAGATTTACACGAGTTTTGTTTTTAAAGTAACGAGTGATGATAGGAAAAAATATCATTCTTATTAATCATACGTACATACATTTACTATTTATTCATCTACAAATATTGCAATAATGAAGTGAAGATCGCTGCTATAATCCGCCTGCACACACATCGGGGAGCGGACAGCGAGTAGTCAGAGCACTGGCGTCTGAACTGAGAGGTGCGTTGACCCCGAGAAAAAAGTGAGATGTCTAACGACCTGACAAAGGTCATGGGTCGACATT
Organism: Pomacea canaliculata; assembly: GCF_003073045.1. Lineage (NCBI taxonomy): Eukaryota > Metazoa > Mollusca > Gastropoda > Architaenioglossa > Ampullariidae > Pomacea > Pomacea canaliculata. Next base: position 17,489,051 of record NC_037601.1, on the reverse strand, counting down.
TACCTTTTACACACCACAGAAAAGCCTCCCAAGCTTAATATGAATCCCGATGTTCTAATATTCGTTGTCTAGTATAAATTATACGAAGCTGTACCGCATCTGCAGTGTCACTCAGAATTTTACAGACCCTGCCAGTTGTTTGTAACCACTAGAGAACATAGTTTTCTAGTTTTCTAAAATTTTAATTTCTAAATATTATACGTTAAAGATTGTCTGAGGTCAACAATTAACTAGCAATCGCTGAATATCACTGACTTGGCTTCAGGCCTGATGAGGGAGGGGGCAGGGGTCTGGAGTACCCGGCAGCTAATGGGGCCTGCAGTCAAGGAAGGTGTGTGACCCACCTGTGAGCAACTGTGAACAGAGGAGTTTGGGGCTTGTGAGAAAGAGATGTGTCAATAATGTTTGCTTTTTTTCGTTGTTGCCGGAGGACACAATAAAACTTTTTCCTCCACCTCCGCCATCACCAGGCACAGAAATACACAAAACTCCTTATATGATACCAGAGTTGCACTGGTAACATAACCAACGAAATCAAACTAATTATAGACAAAAAAATTCAGCACTGATATATTGCAAACAGTGAGGCTTGTAAATGTTCACACCCAGGTCAAGATTCTTTTGGAGCGTCAGGAGGAAGATAATTTCTATATGGTGATGACCTCCTGACTATTTTTGAGACTTCTTGGGTGGTCAGTCCTTTGCTTTCTTGGTCCTGCTGGAGGACAGACTTTATACGACTTGTAAATATGTTTACTTTCAAACCTGATTTACCTTCTAAAACAGAACACGGATTTTCAACTGATAGTGATTGATTGTGGATGGAAGTCAAAGGATTTTGATTCGTTAAAAAGCTCTTTGTGTGTCAGGGGAGGACTGTAGCAGGTGGAGGGTGATAAATTTCCTTCTGCACAATACTGTCAATCTTCTGTTAGACAATACCCAGATTGCTTTCCTATGTGTTTGTCACCTGCCTTATATATTTCTTGGTCCTGCTGTGACCCTGTGGGGACTTTTAACTATTCACAAACATCCTTGCTTTACTTTAACCATGACACTTAATTTTGAACTTGAACCATATAAGTGTTCATTAATGTTTTTTCTCAAACAAGTCTTGTCGTACTATCTTAAAGATCTATTCTGTTTGATGTGAGTCAGACCTGTCCTAGAATGAGCGTCAAGTGGCTTGTGAAGTGAAGTTACAAACACTAAGAACACATATAATAGTTTTTCAAAATTTGTATTAATGTTATACTGTGTGTGTGATCCTTCCTTGTCCAAAGCTTCTGAAAGACGATAGCCAAGACTAAATTAACCTACCGACCAGAGTGGACATTTAATTTCTATGTGGTTTATCACCTACCTAATTAGTTTTCTGGTCATGCTGGAGCCCAGAGGGCGGAGTTTCAGCGACAATGGGCCCATGATGGCTCTCGGGGCCCTGACTGGCTTCAGCATATCGAACTAATAACTAATTTTGCGCAGCATAAAAGTAAAGAAATGATAACTTTAAACTTAAATTTGATAAGCAAAACATGTGAATTAAAGGTTGAATGTGTTTCACCAACTTAAATTGACATTTTGACAGGGGTGGTAGTGTTCGTGGGAGGTGGGGTGACCACAATTACTTGTCTTTCGCAACGTGACAGCATGGGTCCTGGTTAATTATTATATGTATTTTACCAAATATATCAAGCATCTTTTGAAATGTTCTGAAAGTTTTCACTTTTGCTTCTGGTATTATTGCTGTGCTAATTCTGACGATATGATGATGAGGATGGTTATAGTTACCCCGACTTATACTCATAGTGGCAAGTGAGCTAACACATTTTTTTGTTCTTGTTGGAACAGTTGCAGTGAAACAGCGATACCTGACAACTGAAAAGTTGTCTTCACATCTTGGGTTGACTCTGGGCAGCGCTCAACATGTCGACTTCAGGTAGACAGACAGGTATGGCAATCAATTCCGTGGCTATACTGGAAAGGCGACTACCAAGTGAACGCCACTTGTAACGTTTTCCAGCTTGTCTTGGCCAAAGAGCAGCGACTGGCATTTATGAGTTTATGATGCTCTGAAGGGTTCTTATTTTTATGTGCATGGGGAAAAAGTGTGCGCGCACCACACACACATAGGACTGATAATGAAAAGACATCTGTTTCCAGTTTTAGCATGCAGTGAAAGACAAAGCATTCACACTGTAGCATCAAGAGAACGCATGTGCTCCAAAGAACGTGACCGGACATTTCCTGATGATTGAATACCTTGGGTAAGATACACTACAATTCTCTCAAATTTTGTTTCTCTCTGATGTACTGTCTGTTAAAAGATTGTGTCTTTCAAAAGGTCATGGAAAAAGTGTTCAATGCCTCACAAATGTATTCCTTGTTTTCTTTGGAACACAGGCGCTTTGAGACAAAGAGAACTCAAAGGTAGGAAACCTGTAGGATAAAACAAACAATAGAAATTACGGATGCACTGCAGTAATACTGTTCATTGATGTTACGAAATGGTCTACTAACTGTACTGTGCATAGGTCTAGACAAGCTCACCGTGAAGGTTTCTTATAATTGTTGAAATGGAGCAGAGGAAAAAAATGAAGAAAACAAATCAACACAATTGTGTTTGTGAGCATTATTTTTAAATTTACAGCACTGCACTTAAGATACCTACCTTTATTAGACCTTGCTTTTTGAGCTGTGGTGTTCATTTAGCCACAAAGATATATGACATTCTAAGATCCCCTTATTTCTAACTGCCACTGCCAAAGAGAGATATCTGCCTCCAAGAACAGCAGGTCTTGCAGGCTCTATGTCTTTTTTCTGTTATTAAGTTTCACCATAAGTAATTATTGGTTTCTTTTACATTCTTAGCCTGGAGCAGCAGAACGGGATAGTCTGTCATGAGGCATAAACATACTCTACTGGCTTTCACTACTATATTGCATGTCTTTCTTACTTGTGGATTCCTCTGTACAGGTATATATATAATTATAAACAACATCATGGCATTATGAAACAGTCAGTGCTGCACAGTAAGCTGAGAACACAATAAATTTTACAGTCTTTGCTACTATTCTGATTCTGACGATACACATTCTGTAAGAGATGGCAAAGTCTTTGCAGCAGCAATTGCTTCAGTTAGGTTTTACTGTGATTAATTAAAAAGTGATATGAATGCATGATTGTTAAACCACAAAATGTGATTCAGCAGGAATCTACATGAAAGTACAAGAACAGTGACAGGATGTGATAACAAACAAGTCTCCATCCAGTGGCCTTGTAACATCCAGTATGACATGGTAAAGAGGATGACACTGACTGTTACAAAATCTCAGTCCAAAGTAGAGCACATAGCTTCCATTACTAGTGATGGTAATGTCACGATACCTCAGCGATATACCAAGCATGTCAGAGCAAGAGGCACATCTGGTGTTTTACTAACTGAAGCTGCAGTTTTGGATTCTGGCCAATACCTAACTGAGGTTGAGTACTGGAATGGATCTCTCATCTATGAAGATTTTTTTTTGTGTATATATGGTGGGTATGCTGTTCCCATTTTGATTCTGAATGCACATTCTATAAGACGACAAATCCCTATCCATATTAACAGGTTATGTTTTTACATTTTTTAAAAACTTTATTTCAGTATGCTTTGTTTGCATAAGGCCATTAAAAAAGCAGAATACTGAAGGGTAATCACAGCTTAAACTTCTGCAAGAAACTTTCTGGAGACAGTGTATCTGCGATAAACAGCACATAAAATGAGTGCAGTCACTACTAAAATTTTCCAGACTTTCTGCATACAAAATCTATTACTTCTTTGAAAGCACTGCATAATATTAAACTGTGTATCGAACTTGGCATTCTAGTTTGTCATGGGTTCTAACATGGCTGGTAAGAGTATTCCACAAGAAAACATTCTCACTGGAAATAACCTAGTGCACTGACAGTAAAACCCCCAAAATCCCATGAAAATGTACTGTCTCAGTGTTTAAGTGAGTGAAGAGATCAATTTATCTATTATGTTAATGAAAATGTTAAATTTTTAATGTAACAATATTGTTTTTCTGTATATAGTTCCTCCCCTCATTCTGTATGATGCTCTGAACATCAGTGTTGTAAAAGAAAGCGAGCATTGTCAGAGCATTATATGTGGTCAAGTCATTTTCTCAGGATTCCCAGCAGTGTCATTCATATGGGAGGTAGGTAACTCTCACAACATTGCCCCCTCTGCCTAAGTGAACCCATAGAAGTCTAAAGTGTGCTGAGACAATTTACTGATAAAAATACACATCATATAAACATAAATATTATTTGCATTATAAAATGAAAAGCAACTGATAAGTACCTTAGTGACACTACAGCATTCACAAAAAGGCAGAATTTGTAACCTGATAAATGCCAGTGTGTGTGTGTGTGTGCATTTTTGCAGACTCCAAAAGCAGGACAGACTCAAACCGTATCAGGTAGCCACAGCAAAATACATGGATGTCCACTGGCATCAGGGACATATAAGTGTCGTCTTGAAGGCCCAGCCACTAAATGCTTGGACAATTCATATTCCCTTGAAGCATCAGTTTTCATCAACTCTTCTTTGGTTTCCGAGATGACCAGTCAGTTCATCTTCATTAGCTGTGTGGGGCACTATTGCGTTACCACTCTTTACTATTTGAATATAGTTGAATTAATGCAAAAGCATGTATTTCACGTTTTATATTGTGTCTGTAGTTAATGCATTATAAGACATCAGTAATTAAAATATTATGAGATATCGATGGAGAGAAAAAGACAAATGCCACTTTGTCAGTTTTCATGTATTCTGACCAATGAATTGTGATTCAGCCATGAGTTTCACATTCAGTGAATAGTGTAGTGTTGAACATAACCTTAATTGTAAATCTAGCAAGCACATTCTTAAACATTTTGTTCTGCTTTCAGGCAGCATAGATGGTGAACTAGGAGTAAAAGGGAGACTAGCCCTCCTGATTTTAGTTCCCATGGCAGCAGTCCTTGTACCAGCGATTGTCTTGGGAGTGTGGATATTGAGACACATGCTGTCATCCCCTCAGCGCAGTGAAACACATCACAACTTGTAAGATAACACATCAAGTCTGATGCTAGAAAAAAATTCACCATGCCAATGAAAGGGGATGGGGGAAAACTTGAAATAAAAGTTGGTTTCAGTTATCACTAATATTCAAACATAAGCAAACACATAGGTGGAACTCATAACGTACACTGTCTTCTGCACTATTCCATAAAAAGTACTTAATACCCAGATGTTAGGGTCAATGTTACAAAATGTTGGTGGGTGTCATAACAAGCTTTTCTGCATGTCCTACAAAAAATACTGCTAAATTCCCAGATGTCATATGCAGTTTAAAACTGTACCAAAAATTGTGCTAATACTGAAAAAAAAAATGAATAATAATGTTTTAAAATTATGTATTTCATTACATTAATGGCTGGTGAATAGTTCAGTCCCTGCATTAAGAACTGATTATAGCAAAATACTAATTTACTCTCTTCCCTGCAGATATGGTTGCATTCACAAAAAATCAAGATCTGATTTTGGTAGCTTGATGGAAGATAAGTCAGATGGCCGTGACACACCTAGTCCTTTTCCAGAAGAACCAGATCTAGAAATTGAAGATGAAGACACAGAGGAGTAAGTTGGCAACGACTGCATAAAAATTACTTATAACTCAGATTGTGAAAGACCTGATGATTCTAGATTATAGTAGAAAAACATAATTTTATAAGAGTTTTGTGACTAAAGCATACTCATGTACCCATTTTAGATTGATTCTGAAACCTAACTCTTTAAAAAAAACCCAAATAAAACAGCAAAATGCTGAAGGCTTTATGTTAAAGATATAAGTATTTATATGAAAAGCTACACTGTACTGCACATTTTAAGGGAAAAAATAATGTATTAAACAGTTAACAGATTTACTAATTATGTATATAAACCAGATAGAATCAAAAAGATGATTTTTGGGTATGACATTTGTCACTGACAAAAGCAAACATGGTCTGGTGAGTAACCTGCTAGTTATCCATTCACATGTTGCAGGGGAGACTACCAAATGAGTCCCATGATTGGACGAGGTCAAATCACAGTTTAAGGTTACCCTCTACTTACATCTGATGTACAGGGTTCATTTTTTTCAGTGAAAATATCCTGATAGTGTACATTTTTCATTAAATTGAGAAATCTGTGTTTACAATCACTGCCATAAAAAATGACAACAGTAGTAATGCTTTCTGTGTTGGGACAATTACTATATATTATTATAGCGACAGAGGTTTGCATGATTCCTCTGTCTAGTGAGTGACTGCCAAGTATCATAGTCTAGATTATTGTGCACAAACATTTCAGAAATAATTATCACTAATATGTTTATATTAGTTTTAAAGTGATTTGAGAAAAAAATCGATTTCAAAATTATTTTTCCTCAAAAATACTATATGGTACTTATTTCTTTTTGTTATTAATTATTAATAATTGTTTTTTATTTGCTGTTTGGATTGGGAATGTATATTCCTTGAACTTTATGGCTCGCCAATGCTTTGAACATGTCAAGTAATGTACATAAAACATGGAATAAAGTTTTCGTTCTTGAGAATGTGGAAGATTGTTCTTGTTTAGTTTCGGATGAGGCAAATATCTGCTTATACACTAAATGTCCGTGTTAATAAAAAGATTTAAATATAATTACTATATTGGTGAATGCTTTGGGCTGATTTTGGATCCACCTAAGGCGATTTCGCCCGCCACTGTAATGTAATATATAAATGGTATAATATTCTCGATATGGATATAGTTCCTATTTCTTTAAAAGAACCAACATCTTCAATGATCTTTATGAGTAATTAGAGCACACTTATTTATGCACGTGTGGGAGTCATAATGGTGATAATTCTTAGCAAAAATAATGAGTTGTAAACTTGTAGTTTTTATTGATCCGTTGTCTTTATATCCTGGCACAGAGATTACATAAGCCAGATCCAGTCGACATTTCTCAAATTCCATAGTCTAGACTGGAAGCGATATATGCAATATCAATTTTAATCCATTAAATGTGCTTTTTAGAGAAATATCTGGGGCGTTAAAAAAGGGAAAACAAATCTGAATCCTTTATTCCTCACTGCTTCTTGGGATACAGTCATGCAGGATGCAAGCCGAAGATGCAGACGACAGAAGCTTTCTGAGGATTTAAGTCATAGTAAAGCTGAATCTAACGAATTTAAGCTAGGATTAGATATAAATATCTGGAGATAGGTTAAAGAAGATAAAAAATCGTTTTTTTTAAATAAACATATAGCAATAAAGTGGATGAAATTCAAATAACTCTATGTCATTATTAAGAGTTGCCGCCCTTACAATGAAACGAAATGGCTCAGAATTTCAAGGCATTAGGTATCATAAAACGTCAATTTGTCCCCAACAATTCTGCATTACAGAAAACCTTTGGTGTCAGCCCATTTTATACGTATGTAGCGTATTTATGCATCTATAAATTTTTTTCGAAAGTTTTGTTTTAAACGAAATTAGAATAAAAATATTACGATATAACAAAATTTACATTTATCATTCCCGTCGACATCGTCAGCCCAATGCACTAAACTTGTGTGTGAGCGTGTTAAAGTTTAACTCGAACCTTTGATCACTGAAATGTCACAGTGCATTCTACATCAGTGACATGTTTATTTCCTTCTATTTTAGTTAATTGCTGTTTTCATAGTCCAAACCGTGAGTTTCATCTTTTGTTACATAAATGGATGAGCGACAATTCTGTTAAAAAAAAAAAAAGACCGTCAGTGATCTGTAACTCTTGCTAACTAGAAATTATCATCCCAAAGCCTTGCAAACTCAGCAGTGGCCTTGACAGCCCTTGAGTTTTTGTAACTCTGGAACCATTTTGATGCAAGCGTGTTTACACATAAAGATGTAAATAGCACGTAACAGAAAGCTTTTATTCAAGGGGAGCATTTTCGGTGGACTTAAGAGTCACACTGAAAAATATCGAGGGATTTGAATCCTTTTTATTTCAAGGTCCAGACTTGATACCTTTGAGGATTCTGTTCCATTGTGCTCTTTATTTAACTAGTCATTGAAATAAGAAGATTGGAAGAACAGAGGTAACTTCATTATTGGATGAGAGTGGATGGTTGTCCCACATGAGAAACTATCTGGTTTCCTGGCTTTCGTTCCTTAAAAGGCAATCAATATTACTGGAAAGTGTACAGATATGCTACTAAATTGCAAGTAAAATAAAGGGATATTATTCTGATAGAAGTACTTATGACTCCACTCTCAGAAGGGCAGAAATATCAAGGGAGACAATATCAATTAAGATGTTTAAGATATTTCATGGATGTGATGACATTGATATGCATGTATTTTACTTCTCACAAACTAACAGAACTTAATTTTTTTTATCAGATGTTGTACTATTAAGCACAAGTGTTATTTTTCACAAATAACTGCTAAATGGAACTCGCTTCCAGCTAATGTTAAATATGCACCAAATTCAAATATCTTCAAGAACTCTCTAGTTAATGTTACAAAATTTATAGATCAGTTTTACATTTTTGATTGATAATAAAATATGTATTTGAAACTTGGATCCAGACAATATTAAAATGACTTTAATAGAAAAAAATTAAATGCCTGGACAGTGATTGCCTACTACAACTAAAATATTTTTATGTATCCCACAAGTTCTTGTGTACCAATTTTTAAAGTGAGTGTTGTTATATTCTTAGACTCCAGTGACTTTATTTGTAGTCATTGTGAAACATGTACTTATGCTATTTTTGATGGTAGAAATTTACTGGACCAAGTGACATAAGTATTATTTTGCAATTATAAATGTAGAGGGTGTAATGACATTGCCAGGCTCTTGGACACACACACACACTGTCTCATTATGCTTGTTTTTGATTAAGAACTTCTGTAAATAATGTACATCAGCATGCAGAAGAAAAGACAAGTTAATAAGTCTTTCAAGCATATGGCATTGGGCTGACATCATCATCATCATCATCATCATCATCATCATTATTATTATTGGTTTATAATATTTTACAGTGCTGCCAGTAATGGTCATAAGAGAAGAATTGACTTGATGACAGTTTTTGATCTTCATTTTGTTTAAAGATTGTGACATTTTCAACAAAAAGCATCAATGGACTTGCAAGGTAAGACCAAGAAGTGCAGTTTATTAATCTAGGAAAAACAATTATAAATTTTATTTAACCATCTGAAGAGTATGTTTTTCTCCATACAATGACATTGAAGTATCGGACAGAAAGCACGGTAATCACAATGTTGCTAGTCCTTTTCTTCCCCTTTGACCAGACAAAATCTATGTGCTAGTGAGATACAGTTAGATACAGACTAGTTGATCTTTTTTCTCTTTGATAGTGAAAAGAGAAACTATCCACTAAGTTGTATTTTGTAAAACTGACATTATGACGTGTACTACATGTTAGTGCCTACCCATAGTTATTTTAGTTAATCTAAACATTTTTGAGCTGACACATCTTTTCCCTTGTCTTTGCTTTCTTTGAAACATGTTTCTCTAATTTTTTTTAATTTTTCAGACGTATTAATGCATTATTCTTTTTTGCAGGTGAAGAGGCTGAAGTGGCAGACAACCTGTTTGATATTCACATTTGTGGAGCTTGTAAGTCTCAGTTCCATAATGTAGAGAACTTCTTGGAGCACAAGCGTCAGTGTCCAGTTCTTGTCAGACTTCTAGCAGGTGTACGACGAAAGAGACAACATGCAGCTCAATCGTCTCTCCACACTTCATCCCTGCCTTATCAGCAAGCTGAAAGTGAGTGTCAGCAGCAATCACCCAGAGCAGCATACTCTGTAGTTTGTGAAAGTGAAAACCCTCAGCTGCATATTGAAGGATGTGGAAATCAAGTTGAAGCAGCAACTAGTGCAAGCGAACAGCATGCAGAAGATCTTCCTCACATTCAGCAACATGCAGCTGACCTTGACTCTCAAATAGAAACAGCAGATGAACATTCTCATCAGCCTATGTGCTTAGATGAGTCTGGTTTCCAAGATGTTTCTTGCCATGAACATATGCCTGTTCGAGATGTGGGAGACAATGCAGAAACTGAAGAGCATGCAGGAAACTTTCTGTATTCTGATGAAAGCACCATTTTGCGCACACAGCCACAGGCTCTGACAACAATGACTCCAGACCTCACAGGCTTGCAGTCTTTTTCAGAGATGTCACCAGTCTCTGGCCAGACGAGTGGATCGGCCTTTGTGATGTCTGGAACAGTGCAGTCTGGGCAACAGCTGCTTGCAGGCAGGCCTTACTTGTTTTCATCAGCCCAAGCAGTCTCTGAGCATTCGCTACAGAGAGGAAACTTGGGACGACGTCACACTAGACAAATGCAGCAGCTGCGGTTGCATCATGGGGGAGTTCATATTTTGAATCAGACGCTGACGGATGAAGAGAATGAGGTTCAGTCCCAGCAGCTCCTGTTGCCTCTTTCCAAAAAGAAATCAGAGCACTCAGTCCAAGGGCAAACAAGTCATATAGAAAGAAACTCTCCTGTCACTTACCAGTTTCAGATTTCTGGTCAGCAGGTGTTTGAACACTTGCACAATCTGAAACAGATTCAGCAGACTGTAGACAGACCAAGCTCTGGTGACTTGCAGCAAGTGGACAGAGGGCTTGTTTCAACTAACCAACATCTTGACGTTCTTCAGCGGGAGGCTGACAGTGATCTTGGTTTATCTGTGTCTGAAGGTCAAGATTTTATGGGTTCTGAACAAATGAATATAAGTGATCAGGATGGATCTGCTACTGTCACCTTAGACTCTGAGCTGGGTAGAAACTTAATGAGGCAGATACAGAGCTTTGCAAACACTAACAATGCACTAGAAAGTGCAGGAACATTCATTGAAGAGAGAACACTTCATCACAGTGTTGCTGAAATTCAAAGGGGTTTGGGAAGAAAGCAGAGGCATACAGCTGACGATATTAATGAGGATTGTCTCCTGGTGAAAAGTGATCAAAATGATATGACAAAATCAAACCATTTACTGAATAAGTGGAAATATAAATATTTAAATCTTATGCCTGAAGTTTCTGTGCATCTCAAGTCTGTTGCTGGTTCTGCAGAAGAGGGAACAGAAGCATCACCAAGTCTTCAAGAAATTGCTGCTCAGGTTTCAGAATTTGCTGCCAGTTTGCCAGATTCCCTTGCTGCAGGGCAGTTGATAACTTCACAGGCCCATGACACCAAGACTGAAGTGTCTGACATGGGTCCGGATGTAGATATGCTTAGTGATATACAAGACCAACATGCGTCGGTTTTGGGGTTGCAGACTTCTCAGGTAGATTCGCATAATGCAAGAGTCAAATCCCCTCGGAGAATTTTGCAACCTTTGGCAAAAAATGCATTAGCACGCTTGCAGCAGCAGATAATGGATACACCAGAGCCTTCACAGCTGCTGTCAAACCAGCTTTCTGAATCATGTGAAATCTTGATGGATGCCAGACACCAAAGAACTTTCAGGAAGTCTGCCTGCATTGGATCCAGTGAAAGTCATGCCACAGGTAGAAAATTATTGTTTTTTGATGGGAAAGGGTCAGCATCAAAGAAAAATCCTTCATCAGTTGAATATATTCCATAGTCTATAATTCAAAAACTGTTTGGTCTAGTTTTAATTTTGATTTTAGAAAAAATATATAATTTTTAAATAATAGTATGCTATCAATTGTTTATCACAAATCAAGGCTGAAAGAGTGAGACAATAAACATGTCCTGTCAAGAAAATTATGTCTGCTCCCTTCAGGTACTAATTCTGTATATCTGTCCGCAGGAGGAGGCTGTCCTCCACTGTTAGTGCCATGTTTTCTGAGTGTGCATGATGAGTTGTAGTGTGAGTCAGGTTGGTGTTGATCTGTCATGGGTATGAGTGTGCAGTGGTCTAGTTTTCGTTGATCTCTGTGCATGCAATTAATTTTAAAGCTGTGCAAGCTTCTTAATTGCCCTTCAGGACAGTATAGATATGTAGTTGTATAGGCATTTTTTTAAAAATTCTCTAAAACTGTTGGATGAATAACCAGTGCTTCTGGTTAAATTTGTGTGGGGTGTAATTAGAAATTGTTCCAGTGAAAAGAAAGGCATTTGTGTATTTGACTGGATATAAATTTTGTTTTTACAGCTAAATCAGCTTCCAAATCTTCAGTCACCTGCAGCAATACCTCCACAGTTAAACGCAAGGAATACACATGCAGTTTCCCAGATTGCAATTATGTGACTACCTATGTGAAGGATCTTCAGAGACATGTTCGCACCCATACTGGAGAGCGTCCCTACACATGCCCTCATTGTAACAAAGACTTCAACAGGTCTGATAAACTGCGTGTTCATATACGTTGGCATACAGGTGACAAGCCATTCAAGTGTCCACAGTGTATGTACATATTAGATTCTTTCAAATTATTATACTTAGGTTTCATCTTTGACAAAGTGAGCAAACATTGCATTTTACATATCTGTTTAAGTTTTCCATTTGATGAAAGTTTGCAGTGTTTTTACAATAAACAGACTGCTGTTTTGGAAAAAAAGAATACAGTTGCTTAGAACATTGTGTTAGAAAAGTCTGAGAATCTGTTTAAAAAGAGTTAGGGTTATATTTTTGAAAAATAAAAAGTTTGCTTCAATCTGAAGGTGGTTGCAGTGAAATCTTTTTTTATTGTTTGTTTAATATTTTTTTGTCAAAAGTAGAATGATGTGTATGGTTGTTTGAAAAAAATAAATAGCTTTTCACACTTATCTTCAAAGAAGATGACAATGAGTATCTTTCAAATGTTTCAGAAAGATATTCTTAAAAGGATTTAAACTTAATAATATTCTTCATAATTGTATCTTTAACAGGTGATTATGCTGCAGTTGATAGCGGCAGTTTGAAAAAGCATGTGCGCACTCATACGGATGAAAGACCATTTAAGTAAGTAAGGTATATTAGTCACCATTATTTTTACTTCTTATTGTCATTGCTGGTATTGCCATCACAATCAACATTCTTCTCATCTCCTCCTCTCTTAAAAATCACCAAAGTCACCACCATCAGAGAAAGCACCACTGAGTCATGGTAAATAAAAGTGTAACTGCAACCATGTAAAGCATACATTTCAGTGTTGTAGAATAATGTAAGATAACACTTAAGATTAATTTTTTTAAGCCCTATGAAATATAATCTTGTATTAACTATGTTGATTGTAATATTTATTTTGTTTTGTATGATTCATTGAAAGAAAATAATTCTTTCCAGGTGCCAGATTTGCCCATATGCTAGTCGCAATTCTAGTCAGTTAATTGTCCATTTACGCACACACACTGGTGATTCACCTTTTGAGTGTGACATCTGTGGCTCCAAGTTTAAAATCAACTCTGATCTTAAAAGGCATATGAGGATTCATACTGGTGAGAAGCCATACCAGTGTGAACTTTGTGACTACAAATGCTCTATCAAAGGTATTGTCTTTTCTTTATTATTTATTTTTTGATACTGAATATATTTTCATTTGTTTTTCACATTTACATAGTATTTACATAGTAAATGATTGTAGGATTCTTGTATGTCCTGATTTTTAAGTGTGTTCTGTTTTTATAAAATCATTGTGGTACTGAATGAGTTCAAAAGGATATAATGGAAAGTGTTTTAGTTTTAGTTAAGGTTTTAGTCTTACGACATTTTTGTTTCCTCCTTGTTGTCAAGCAGTAAATAATGAATTCTCTGTCATGTTTGTGCAAACCTTCTATTCTTAAAACTAAGACTGATCACATAACATTTCGTTAGTCTGTCAAAGTAAACTTTGGGTAATGAAGTGATTTCCGTGAACTCTTCGTGTGAGAAGAATACGATTTCCTAGCTCTCAAGCTTTTTCAAGAGACACCAAATTAAAAAGAGTATGCCACCTAACTAATTAGACTAGTAATTAGTAGTCAGGCTCATTGTGTGTGATCCATCCATGCTCTGTTCTGTTATTATCAAAACATTTGTGTAAAAGTAATCTGAATCTAATAGGAAACTTGAAGAGTCATCATAAGATCAACCACAGCCCAGAAAATCAACTACAGTGTGATCAGTGCAGTTTCTCTTCCTCATCACAAAAACTTTTACGTCAGCACCAAAAGCAGCACACACCAGGTAGGAGAGAAAAAAAAAAAACTTGGCAAACTTCATGCTCACTATCTTGACTTTTCTCTGAGTTATCAAAGCTGCAATGCAGTAACAATATCAATTAGTTTCTTTTGATTTTGGTGAAAATGATTAGCCCTGTTGATTGTTGTCTCCTTATCAGCACACATCAATTAATTGTACTTCATTAATGACCTTTTGCAGAAGTCATGTGTTTCTAAAAATAAAATTCTTATGACCGACTGCTTTACTGCAGAGTTTTGCAGAAATCGCATTCAAAAATCTAAACAGTGCATTTTAAGAGAGTGTCTTTGTCTACCACAGTACATGTATATTGATTGCTCCTACCCAGAGAGTTAGTTCCTATAAATCTTCAGTCAAGCCCAACAGTTGCAGAAGAAGCATGACTAAGCAAAAGCAAAAACAACAAAGAAAAGCATTATGATTTTTTAATAGCTTTATTTCAACATTTAGCATTTATCAGTTATATAATCCAGTAGATAAAAATTGAGTTACTATAATAAATTTTTGTTTCAGGTCAAATTTGCCCTGTTTGCAAATATGTATGTTCAACCAGCTCTTCCTTAAAAAACCACCTCCGAACGCATAGCGATGAGCGGCCTTTCCAATGTGACTTTTGCCCTTACTCTGCCAAGCAGCGTGGCAATGTTAAATCTCACACCAAAAAGCGCCATGCAGAGAAACTCAGATCACTCAGGCGTTATCGTGCCAAAGGTGGTGGTAGTAGTCATGGTAACAGCAGTAATCGACGATCAGCATCATCTGCTGCTGTCAAAGACTCTGAAGGTGAAGCTGATGAAGCAAGGATTCAGCAGATCCGGCCAAGCTGTCCTAGAACTTTCCATTGCTTAGAATGTAAGAGTTCTTTTGTTAGGGCTGACTCTCTGAGAAGCCACATGCGACTACAGCACAGGCGATCACTACAAACAGCAGGAAAGCTTTATGGATCTTCGAAAACATCCAGAGCAAGTTCATGGTCATTCCAACCTGTCTTCGATGCTACAAGATAAAAAATTTGATACCCCAAAGCCCAAAGATGCAGAAGTGGTTTTTGCCCCTGCATCTTCAAAGTTAACCAGTGGGAGGTCAGAGTCTCCTGGTCTTGGACCCTCATCCTCAAGTTGTGCAAGTTCATCGCTGCACAAGAGATCAAGGAACCAGCATGGCAGAGCTTCAAGTAAGAAGACATTGGATCAGATTGCTGATGCTGCATCAAAGCTTTATCAAGAGCAGTATGACTGTAAAATGGACACATCAAAAAGCAGGTTGTCCCTAGTGTCTCAGAGGTCTAAGCAAGAAACCCCACAAAACATGCAATTTGTTCAGGTGTTAGAATCTTCTGGTCTTGATACAGCAACTTCGCTGCTTGCCAGTAATTGTGGAGATGACTCCATGAGGTCCGATTCTGGAATAATTTATGTTGAAAAGGACGGAGGTGTAGATTCTGAAAGTCAGCAGATCAATTGTCAGGTGTTTGTCGAGAATGTCGTTTTATCAGAGAACCAGCAGCTGTTGAATCCCACTAGTCAGGTGCAGAAAATTGTGTCACACATCTTGCCATCCAGTTCTCATCTTCTGTACTCCAGCAGCTCAACAAGTACATCATCATCTCCTTCTACACTAGTTACTTATGTCAGCAGCCCTCCCCTAAACACAAGTCCAGGTTCTCAAGTGACTTACTTAACCAGTTCTCCTCTTCAGTCACTACCTATTCAACAACAGGCACCAGCAGTGAGTGGTCCAGTGGTCACCTATGTTATACCTGTTGCAACAGACAAATCTTCACAGCATGCACAGCACCCAGCAGTACCTGGAGCCTCTTTTGTCTCATATATAGCAAGTCCATCTGAGATGCCTCGGTCACAGCAGCTTCAGATACAACAGCAACAGCAACAATTTCAGATTCCCACAAGCTTTTCTGGACAAGATATTGCCCTAGTACAGCCACAAAACAGCAGTAAGAATGACACAAAATTCACCACACCAGTGACATTTGCACTCACGTCACTGTCACTATCACAACGAACGCAGGTGCCAGGATGTATTGTTTCTGTTGCTGGAAACTCAACAGCAAACGTCACCTCCTCTTCCTCAATGCTTCAGCCTGCGTCCTCACTTTCATCTTCTGCACCATCAAGGCAGCACTCTGGTGTTCGGACACGTCAAAAGTATGTTAAACCTGCTTCAGAGCTGCCGTCCTCTGTTTCCTTACCAGTCATCATCTCCCAAGGAACTGCATCCAACATGATGGCAGTACCCAGCTCAGCACAGTCCTCCAGCAGTCAGCTCCCAATTGGTAGGTGGCAGCAAGTAGTGTAAATTTGTACTTTGAAGTGACTGCAGCAATGCACATGTATAGGCATGAATGCACGCTTATTATTATGTTTTTAAACCAAGTTAGCATTACATTGATGTTTTAATCATTGTCATAATTGTCATCGTTATGAACGATACTAATTTCGGACCTGGCTTATAACTCTAATGACTAAAAAGTATTAATAATGTACAGTATGTTTTCCTTAACAGGAGGGCTGACAGCCTTTCATTTAACAAGTCCAGCAACAAGCTCTCAGTCTGTGCAGTACCAGCTCCAATCATCACAGCCATCTTCTCACCTACAGCCACAACAACTGCAGCAGCAGCAGCAACAGATGGTGTTGCACCCTCAGCCACAACTTCTGTTGCAGGACCAGCAACAACAATTGCAGATGCAGCGAACAGACATTCCAGTGAATGTACAGGTCATTCAAAAAAAAAAACCCAAACCCATAAATTGCTCTTGTTATGTAGATTTCAGCAGTTTTATGTAGTCTAGTTTGTTCTTTCTGCAGATCTTTTTACTCCAGTGTTTGACATGCTGTGATTGAAAGTTCTGAAAGTGTGGTTAATATCATTTGGCACATTTTACTGTTACAGGTCATTCAGCATGGAGTAGTTCAACAACATCAACAACATCTGCCACAGCATACCATTCCCATTAACATAATCACTCCAGTCAATATTCAGCAACCTCAGCCACCTCCTCCACCCTCACCCCAACAGCAGCCACAGCCCACACAGATACAGATTATCTTGCCAGCTTCAGCTTTTCCTCCACCAGTTGCCGTAAATCCTGGAATAGGGACCAGTTCGCAGCCACAGATTATCTTACAGGTACAAGAACAAGCAACATCTCACCAGCAGCCATCAGCACCACCTCCTCCACCCCCTCCCCAACAAGCACCAGCAACAATGCAGGAAGCAAATTTAGCAGTGATGTCCAATGGACGGGTCTTGTCACTTCCCCCCAGCATCATGCAAAGCATCCTAGCTCAGCTGCAGAATGGAGGTATGCTTGAGTTGGATTTTGAAATAAAGGTAGGTAGCAATAAATCTTGGAAACAAGCAGATGATTTGTAAGAGTGCATACGATTGTGCCAGCAAATGCAAGATCTTTCATTGTATTGATAACTGAGTTTGCTGTGCAACTGCCATAATAGTTCAGCAATTAAGAAAAGAAAAGGATGTAATTGAAAACTGGTAATAGCAATAATTTAATACTCTAGGGAAGGGGTTTTATGCTGTGCCAGCAACTAATGCTACATCATGGCAAAGCAGCCAACCTTATAAATAGGGGCCACATGCAAAGAAAGAACAGCATGCTTGAGATGGGATTTAAACCCAGAACAGCCAGCCATCATATTGGTGACAGGAACTAACCATTGTGCCATTATGCTGCCCTTAATACTCACTAGGTATCTGTGCAATGGGGGCTAGTATAGTAACAGGAAACAGTGAACTTGCTTTTTGTCCAGCTTTCTGGTTACTGTTTACTGGAGAGATAAGAGCTTGATGTAATAAAACTATTGTTCACCAGAAAGTTTTTTTTTAAAAGTCTCATTTAGTGGCTAGAGACTGGATGGGAAAGTAATACTTAAAAAGTTCATTTAATCCCAGGTTTTTTCATTAGTCATTTGCTTTTGCATAATACATGGACTAAGTGTGTCACAGTAAGTTGGAGAGAAAATGCTTTAGTAAGTCAGAAGCAAGTTTTCTTCAATTACAAAACATTTCATAAACAGTCTCCTGTGTAAAATACCTGCAAGACTGACATATTTATTCCTGGTGCAACAGCAGGTGTGAGCCTGTCTGCCAAAGGTGATGGGGAGACCCAGGGTCTTGGCAGTGTTCCAGTTCACATTCAAGAGGTGGTCATCCAAGTGGATCCTCAGCAGCTAAGTTCTGGTCTCATGCCCAAGCATGAACCTAATGGTATGTGTTACTTTCAAACAGTTTGTTCAGTTTGAGAGACATGTTTGTAGTTTTACTAGAACATTACCTATGAGCATTCCTGTCTCTTAACATGTTGGTGATAGATTTTTGCACTTTTCGCTTTCTTTGTAGCATATTAATTAATTCATAATATTTAATAAACACCATCTTCATTATTTCAACTTAACATGATTCATGTTAGAGCATTGTCTAAAATATCAAATTTTTTTTTCTATCAGGAAGTGTTTTTTTGATCATTTCTTGTTGTAAATCTACATAAAACGGCTAACTTGAATTGATTGTTAAAAGTGCAAGAAAAATCCAGATGAGACATTATTTTTTTTAAGAAAAATATTCTTCTGACACTAACCCTGTGACCGTGAATTTATTCAATTCAAATAGAAAACAGCTGTCCAAATTAGAAAGAATTCTGTATAAAGGGGAAGCACTACGTAATTAGAGTTAGTGTTTTTTTAAATGGGAAGAGTTGTTTCCCTTTGATCAGTTAAGCTGATTCCCGTTTTCCCGACGCTGAAAAGGTGGGGGTGGGGGGGACCGGTTCATTGTTTGTAACTAGCAGAAGTTAAAGTATGTTGCTTTGACATATGTTTTAGAATTAAGACTGCTAAAAATATCGCTCTTACGTTATTCATTGCCTTAAAAATATCTTATGTTTCTAGAGATGTACATATTTGCAAGAGTAAGTATGGATAAGATTAATGAACTTGATACCAGGAACAACAAATTAGGGAAAATGAAAAAAATGAAAATAGGAGGGAAATGAGAGCAGTAGCAATAAAATGCAATGAACACAGTTCGCTCTGCAGGGAAAGCAAGTAGTAAAGGAGGTTAGAGCTCTTGCTTCCTAATCCAAAGGCTGGCTGGTTCGAACCTCTCCCAGGTGTCCGAGGGTTGGGGAAGATAAATCAGAGAAAGGAAGAGTAGGTGGACACCACCATACCCCCTCCCATATACCAATAAAGCTGGTCGAAAACACTGTGCTCTCTTAGCACCTCACTCCCCAAACGACCTAAAACTAAAGCAAAACAAAAAAGAAAAATACTCCGATCAGGTGACCTTTTCCTTGAAGAAATAGGAAATTTTAAAATACCGTCTTCCCCGTTGTTTCCACGAAGCCTACTTTTGTCTCCCTTCCTCAAACATGTGGTTATGAACACCAGACGGTGGAAACATGCCCCAAGTTTGTTTTTTTTTCTTTTTTTAAAGGAAAGAAAAGGAAGGGCGAGCACTGTGCTGCATTTTGTGACGACTATTTTATTCGGAGACTATAAGCAGCCACGTGCGGCGAGTGCTTATTGAGTGCGTGGGCGTGTGGGAAGAGTGGCTACTGTTGTTTTACTCGCTCACCTTCCTACCGAGCGATTGTTGCGCCGTTGATACCTCACCATCGCCAAGGCACTTTCCCCCATATCATACTCCCCCCTCCCCACACACACTCGCCTTCACCAACCTGTTCTGTGTCCGTCACTCGCACCCATTTCCTGTGCACCACGTGGTAACTCGGCGGGACCAAAGTTGACAAACTTTTGTGTATTACGAACACCGGAGATTCTTATTCATGCAGCAGGCATGCTGGAATAGGTGCCAGACTGGAAGTTTTGACTGCGAATTCTGAGTGGGGCTGAGCATACATGCCATGTGTAAACAGGCCTATTGTGCAAGCAGGTGGGACGAGGAGAGGGTGCGCCATTTTGCTAAGTAGCCCAGGCCTGCTTTGGATACAGATTATGGAAGAAATGACATGGGGACGGGCGGGGAGTTAGAGGAAACCTTTGAACATTAATCGTCATAAATCGTAAATTTGTGACTGTACTTTACGTGTTATGTGTTTCTGGTTACCCTTGGCCGAAGTAGCATTGTACATTTTAATACATTTTATGTATTTATTACTACTAGTTTTAATTTTTAGTTTGAAGTTTTGTTTATGTAGTATCGTCTACTCAGCTTCCCTAGAATCGTTACTTTTGGGCGTGCCACATAAGCTGTATTTGAAAATTAGGACTGTTAGGATTGACAGTCCCACTTTCCATGACAAAGTTGTTTACATTTTGAGGCTATTGATTTTCACAGCATCTGTCGTGGGACTAAATTCCCTTCTCCTTACCTTACGAAGTTCCGCAATGTGACGGACGATGTCAAAGGTCAAAGGACGTGCTTATGTGACATATTCTGGACTCTCCATTCACGCCCTTGACCGCGGTTCATGTCTGGGAGCACTATTCACGCTCATCGACAGTGATTTCGGAGTGAGCGGCGTATCAGGTTTAGTCTCTAAATTAGAACTTCATCCGATTACGCCGGGTGACGCAAAAAAAAAAAAAAAAAGGAAGAAAAGTTACAACATACGAAGGCCTAGTAGACGACTGAAACTTGGGTGAAATGTAATGGCGTAGCCAGAGTGGAAAACTAAAGTCAAATAACAACAGTAATATGGAGCATCACGGGAAAATTTTACCACACACAGGGCCCGCCACTCTTGACCAACGGAAGTTAAGTGTAGTTGTTTTTGGATGGGAAATATTGCGTTGAAAACTGTTAAGCAAAAGATTTTTCTGATTTTTTTTCTCCACCCTTTTCTTCCATAACGACGTGTTCTGCGTAAGGCATGCTGGGATAGACTAGCGCATGGCTGCCAGAAGCTCGTCCACTGAACAGTACTAGCGATGCTTTCAGTTCGCACTAAGACTTACGAAGTGAAGGGATTGTTATAAGACTACAGGTATTAAGGCTTTGAAGTTCTACCGTCTGAGAGGTGTGTTTAGGTAAACTACCGACTTTGTAAATTCCTGCTTCATCTAATCTCCCGTTACCCTGTCAAATATCCTCCCCTGCTCTCCCCTCCCCTCCCCTCCCCACCACCTCACCCCTCATCCGGTTTCGCGGCAGAAAGAAAGAGGAAAGCTAGGATGTTCATAGAAGTAAAGAAATTACTGAAATTACTCTACTGTGTAGAGGGTGACTGGAGGTGTTGGCTAGTAAGTAGAGAGAATGGACTCATGGAGACGAAAGATACAGTCTATAGCCGGACATACATCGTCCAGTCTAGACCATGGAGACGAAAAGATACAAACTATAGCCGGACATAGTTCGTTCAGTCTAGACTGTGGCAAAATTTTGATTGGACGTCCGTGCACAGTTTGCCAAACATTGTCAAACACTGTCGAGAGCATGTGGCCGGGTAAAGATCCCTTTTAACCAGATAAATGTGGACAAACGCTTTTTTTTTTCAGAGTTTTTAAAAAAATAAAGATAACCGTCGTGTAGAAAGAACGGTCTTAAGAAGAGTTTACTCAGAGAGAATCAATGACTGTGACAAAAACTAATGACTTTCATAACATTTGCATATTACGCATGGTAAAGATAACCAAGCAGATTAAGTACATGCTTTTTCAGACATTGAAGCTGTGAGAAAAAAAAATGTGGCTGTGTTCGAATTCTTTTTTAATCGGGTACCAAATGATGCATTCCGGTCAGTTTGCAAATTGTTAAAAGGTATTTTTTTAGCATCATCATAATATAAAAAATTCATGAAGCAAAACTGCTTAATAAATTAAAAAAAAAATATTGGCCTTTAATTTTTACAGGAGAGGACTTGTAGTGTTTTGTTTTTACACGAGGCGAGGAGGGTTTATGTATCAGGCCAAAAATTTTTTTAATTTTTTAAAACTATTTTGCATAAAACTAAGATAGCGTGTGATTGGTGCTTTCAAAATGCACATACCATGCTAAAACATTTTACATTTATTGATAAAGAAACCCAACCCTTACCCTTTGAGAAATACTTAACTTTTCATAAATATTTTTTGTGCATGTTTCTTTTGACATTAGGATCCTTTATGGAGTACTCGCCCCTCATCCGTCCCATAGAATCAGAGCCTGGAAGCAGGGCTAGAAAGTAAACCTTAAAAACAAAGTAAACATTTGATGGACCTATCTGACATGAGTTTTGACTATGGACGTAATCATCAAGCATGTCACGATATGAACAGTGGAACAGGCACGTGCATGGTGTGGAGGACTGTCGAGGGGAAATTGTGCGTCTCGCTGTTGCAGCTTTTCCACCGCTTGCTGTGCGTTCACCGAGTGTCACTGATAGCCATAACACCTGATGCTTATCGTGCGAGGGCGCGGATGTTGTCGACCCAGTATTTCCTCACAGCTTGTTAAGGAGCTGAAGAATGAGGCCGACCCAGCCACTTGTAGCACTTTGTCACTTACTGAGCAATATGTCGGAGGAGGCAGCGGAGCTAGTGCAGGGGTGGGGTGGGTTGGCGGGTGGTGAGACCGAAGAAAGAGGAGAAAAAGAAAACGACGATGGGGGAGGCCTGGAGGGCAAATAATATGACAACAAGAATATAATTAGCTCCAGATGGTGAGTGGCTATCACCCTCAGCTGTGCAAATGTAGTCCCACTCAACGCTGGCCCACCGGCAGCCTTTGATAAAAGGATTTTTACTCCTTTCGGCCTTTTTTTTATTTGGCGTGGAATCTGGATTTGATTCAGCATGAGTGAGTGATTGTTACAGGATATTTAGTGTTGATGGGCGGTGGCGTATGGGTCGCGTCTGGAACAGTTGCAGGAGATTTCCGGCTTAAGGTTTCTGAAGATGCTGACATTTTCTTTGGGCCGGGGCCTGGCCCTGTAGCAGGGGTTTTGCCACATCACGAGCCACGCCACCATCCTCCCAGCGCCTCTCTCGTGTGCGCTTGATGGAACCTGCCGGCATGCACGAGTGGTCCCTGTAAGCGGTGCTTGCCAGGTATTACAGTTTGTTCTGCTTCTTGCCAACAATGTTGAAGCCGCAAACCCTTCCTCTAAAATCTTTTTGGGTGGGCAGTTTCCTCTGAATTTCATGAACATTTGTAGCTCTTTCCCATACATAAACTTTGCGTAGGTAAGCCCTTCCTGATAAATTTGGGAAACCCCTTTATGTTGAAAGATAGAGACGTAAATAAAGGTAAGCAAAATTTGTACCTTTTATTAATTTAGTTCTTTAGCAAAGCTTGCTCATATCTAGCCCGGACAGCATGTAGAATGTTATCCCCTTTTCCCATACGTCAAGGCTTTCGTAGGGTCGCAAGTCACCCTCCCTCCATCTCCCCTGCACGCGCGAAAGAGAGGGAATAAAGGAGACAGAAAAAAATTAATATTGACAGTTTACTGTACATCTAGGGTCACCTGGCGAGAACAGCATCAAAATAGTGCACCAAAAAACGGCACACAATCAAAATGCGCCAAAACTAAATATTTTACTTGAAAAATGTTTTTAAATTTTATTCTGCTGTTCGACTGTTATGGTTTCGTATCCTACTCTTTATAAGAAGAAAGATATTGCTGATCTCATTGAATATAATCGGTTTGCATTTTGTAACAAGGGTAGTGCTGGTTGATGTGTGTAGTAATTAAAAATAAGGCTGTCGAGGGAGTGTGCGTTTGGATGGGGGGAGGGGGAGAGACAGAGAAAGCGGTGTGTGTGCGATTTTTCGAAAATTTTTTTTTTCCTTCTTACATTCGTGTTCTGTATATGTGGTTAAACAACCTTTTGCACCTATCTTATGTAGGTGGTGGTATATATACATGCACACGCATAGACATGAGCATAAAATAACGCATTTAGTTTCATGCGACTTAAATGACCGCATGATAATCCTTGACCCTCGTCTACGTCTCTTCGTAAATCCTCCGTGGGCGTGTGTCGGAGTCAGCAGCCGGCAGGACCGTGGCATGATGCTCACGCGCCTTGCTCCATGGACACCCTGGCTGAGTCTGAATATTCAATGCTGGCATCTCTCTCCCTAAGAAGTGAAGTGATGGAGCGGGGAAGGCGACTGGGGTTATGGTGGTGGTGTGCGTGCGGGAGGGGGCCGGGGAGGATGAGAGACGAGCTTGAGGGGTAAAGGGGAGATGGCGATGCCAGGAGAAGTGCGGAGTAGCGCAAAGGAAATTGTCTCCCTTTACCAAACGTCATCAGATTTGGTCAGAAAATCCTCGCGGTCGGCCATCTCTGGAGAGATTTCTTTTGACGGCCTTTACCGCGCGCGGAGCCACGGAAAAAGTTTGACTCTGTCATGCAATTCATAGAATCAAAGGTCCAGCGCCGTCTGCGTGGAAACCACGCAGCGCTCGGCTAAAAAGCTGGGCTCGGGCAGCGAACATGAAAAGGTCATCAATACATCGCACGCGGGCTCGTGCAAAGGCAGGGCGGGGGGCGCCCTTCTTAATAAGCAGGATATCTTGTTATGATAAAATCCCTCCTAGTTCAAACGAAATTGATTTCTTTTCAGCAGGCCAGGGCGCGATGGCAATTTTCTCCCAATCACAAAATAATGGGCGCCCTGGCCCAGGTCGGCCGTCTCACGACCGCCGGGCAAATCCCAGTCCCCATTCGCAGAATCATCGTCCGTAATGCGGGGCCGGTGGCCCGGGCTCAGAGCTGATGCGCCCTGCGTGTCCGAGGTCTTCAGAAAGAGCCAATAAATCTGAGATATTTGGAAGTAATCCATACTCCGAGTGGGCATTGCTATGCCCAAGGAAGGCTGGGCGACGAGCAGCAGCGAAAGATGAAAAAGCCGTTAGGCTTAGCGCGAGCCTTAGTTATGGATCACATTTGGAGCATAATAAATTATTGTTGAGCGGGATTTATCGTTTTAATGAGAGGTGAAGAGAGGTGAGAAGGGTGCCATTGCAGATGTTTTCGCCGTGATTTACGAGCGGCAGCCGAGGGCCGGCGGCTGCTGTTTATGATGCTGATGAAGGAGCTGTTATTTCGAGCTCGGCAAATATCCCTTCGCCTTTGCCTAGGCCTGGCCCTTGGACCACACAGTCGGGAGCGCATCATCTTTCCTTTTCTCTCCCACCCCCTTCCCCCGCGCGGTGGGAACGGAGCTAGCAGCTGGCTACCTTCCTGCCTCTTCTGCCAGGCCACCTTGATTTAGGACAGCGTGTATATGGCAACAGACTGTGTGATGACGAATCTCTGCAGAGATTTTATGATTCGTCCGAGTCGTTAAAAAAAAAAAAAGAAGTCAGTATAGGTTGTTTGAGAGAAAAGGAAGAAACTATAATTGGTAAGTCTCGGCGTTACAGGAAAGACCCCCTCCTCCTTATTTGGGATTGGAAGACTTACCTTTATCTGTATTTGGGTTATTTTTTCGAGAGGGAGATCAATGATGTGCTGCCAGCGACAACAGCATCACCATCACCAACCAGCAGTTTGTCACTATGGCGATATTTTTCAAGTCGACCCACGATCTGTTTTCTGGGTCGGGCCGGCGGTGGTGATGGTGGTGGTGCAGCTGCAGACTTCTTCTCACTTTTCTCGTCTTCGACTACAGTATTTGATAATGCCCTCTTACCCGTGGCTCGTCTCGCAGGCTTATTCCCATATCCGTGCTCATGCCATGCTTTACGAGCTCGCTGGTCAGGGGCCCTGCTGAAATCAAATCATTATAAAAGCACATCTCCAGGGTTTGATCAGCCCTCGAGGGGCCCATGGCCAGCTCGTAAGTCCAGCACCAGGCGGACTCTAGACGTCAGGGCCCTGACGTATGGAGATTTTGATGCAGGGATATCCTCGCTTTGTTCTTCTTGTCTTAATACACGCTTTGGGCATGCGAAAGCTTCTTGGCTGATTCATATATTTAATCACTGATCCCCTTCAAGCCTTTTACGGCTGCTGTCCTAAGGCCAGAGGACTCCTTCCCTCACCCCCACCCCTGGCCGTGCGTGGGCAAGGAGCTTTTTGTTTCATAAATGTCTTTATTTACTCTGGACTCGGCTCTGTGTGCATCCACGTTTATTTCCGTGGTAATGCTGCCTTCTGGGTTTTTGGGGCTGTCAGAGATAAGGTCTAATCCCAGGTGCTGTTCGGCGTATTTATGTTTTGATGTATCGACTTCGAGCATCGTGGGCCCTGCTCATTACCTGTCTCCTTGCTTTCCATTAAACAGATCCTTGCAGGATAAGCTGCATTGTTTTCTTCCTGCTCCAGCCCCTTTTTCTTTTTGATGAGGAGTGTTGTGGGGGGTCGGAGGACCTACCCCCTGTTTCTTCTGACTTTGAATGTTTATTTCATAAGAGCTGTATTCCAGAATTTTCAAAGATTCATGATCCACTCGCTAACTTGCACGATCTCACGCATACACAAAACGCGCTGGTACAGACAGACATGCACACAGACCTACCCTATGCACTGCTGGTAGAACTGTGCATGCGACCGTGAGTAAGGAAGTTTTTGTTTTAATGTGAATGTTGTGTTGCATGGTTGGAACCTAAGTCCATACCGATCTGGAGTCACCAAGCTCATTTGCAACACAGTGTCAGCAGCTAGGGAACTGGAGGTATGGCGACAGTCTTACTCGCCCATCGTTAGTTGTCTCTTCGACATCACTCGAGTTGGTGACTAGCGCCATCTGTGGTTCCACCAGTGAATAGTTATCCCAAGGTTAAGAGAGAATAGAAAGTCCAAGGTTAAGGCGGCGAATAGCATTCCCAAAATTAAGACAAAATAACAATTCTGAAAGAAGACGGTAGTGAGAAGGAGGAAGAGTTCAACGAGAGAGAAGACAATGGACACGAAAAGGTTAACGATATGATGGAGATCGGCGAAGAGGAAAATTACAACAGGAAGAGGATGGGGAAGACAAGCATGTGGAGGAGGACAGCTAAAGAAGAAAAAAATATCCGTAGATGCGTGCTGGCGTTGTTGCTACCACACCGCTGGCACTGCGGAGCTGTGGGTACCGCGGTGGGCTAATTTGGCAATACCGTAGTCATGAGGCCCCCCTGCGGACCCCTGGCCTTCCAGCAGAACACGACATGATGAACGATAGGTGACGCTTGCCTCTTCATATTCATGCGCGCCATCGGTTCTCGCGGGTCCACCCAAGGTGTCGGAGAAGGTAATGGGAGGCCGTATGGAAGGCGGGGTCTCTTCTATTTCTTGGACTCTTTGTCATGGCGGAGGAGGGGGTGATGCGGTCCTCTCGTGGCGAGCTCCATCTCAATGCAATATCATGTGAGAAATCGTGGCTGACGTTTCTGCTATTGGTGCTCAATTTGTTTAGCCGTCTGTCAGAAGCGTGCGAGGTTGCGAGGGAACGGGGACATTTATTTAGAGAACAGTGTTGAACGAAGACCTAATGGCGGAGGTCCCATGGCGAATTGGTACCGACTGAATGAAAGATCTAATAGGAATTTTCTTGTATCCTCCCCTCCCCCCAAAAAAAAATCATCTTGTTGATACAAATTTTCGACATACATTTTCTAGAAAAGTATAGATTTTACGAAGTAGCCTTGTTTATGAAGTCTTTTGCTAAACTTTCGAGAAATGAGCTTTTTGTGTGGACATTCCGTTGAAATATTTGGCTTTCGCTATTTTCACTCCTGCATTTTAGTGCGCGTGACACCTGGGATGTAGTTTAGCTCTTTCTTACACTAACACTTTAATTGACCTTTTTGTGCGATTTTAATTGATATTTTTAAACAATTTTTGTGAAGAATTTGTAACCAGTCTCTCTCCTTTTCCATTTGCTGACAGCCATTTCTGTAATGCTGGTAGACCCTGGCATCATCTACCCTTGGATTTGAACTCCTTTCGAGGATCAGAAATTGTTGGACATTGCGGAGTATGAAAGGCCTATGGTCGTAATTTGGGGTTTTATTTCTTTGAAACCGCAAAATCAATGCAAGAACCTAAACATGAGTAAATAATAGAGTAATCCCTAGATTATGGACTTCTGGGCACAGCTACAGTCTTAAAAAAAGTGTCCTGCACATCGTCATGGTTTCATAATGTTGCCATCAGAATGGGAGAAATCCAGTAATTAAGAACTCATGCGGCTTTTGAAGTTGTATGCACCGTGTACGCCGCAAGCCATGATGTATCATGCAGACAGAGAAATCCCATCCGCAGATGCATTTCTGTGTAAGAATCCTCCCGAGCCTGAAAAATGACGATATTATTCATTGGATTCACAAAGAATTGTGGTATTTTCTTGTGTTTTCGTTTTTTTCCCTCTTGTAACACGGTCTAATGTCTAAGAAGTGTTAACTGGGCTGGAAGGATCTGGAAGGTTCTGGAATGGAAGATACCACAATACATCATCGCTGTGCCTGATGAGTATTCGATGGAAAGCTTTAACAGGATAACCGTGGGGCCAACTCTTCGAGGGCATTAGGAAAATTGTAAAAGTCTCTCAAGGACTTCGCCGTTAATTGTCGTCTGCGTTTCAGAAGCAGGGAACAAAAACAGCTTCTCTGGGAAAGTTAGAGCTGGGCCATTATTGCCACAATAATTGCCGGAGGTGGGTGTCAGCCATCTCCTGCAGGAATATCATCTGCTATTCCGCTGGGCTGTCGAGGCGGCACCTCCGCAGGCATCGAAGATCAAGGAGGAGGCAAAAGGTCTGCCAGCCCGCGACGAGTTGATGATTTTAATTTGTCATATCTGTAAAACGGAGGGATATCAAAGACCTGGAGGTGCCAGGAAGAGCTTTTGGGCAATTCCCTCCTTGCAACTTGTGAGTTTTGAAAGCTGGAAAAGTCAATGAAAGATTAATGAGCATAATCATTGTCTGCCTCTAGGGGCAAAAGTGTCAGGCCGGGGCCAGGAGAGTGGTCACCCCTTGTCAGTTACAGGCGGCGTTCAAGAGGCGAAAACCGTTCAGAGTTCGCTTGTCTCGGACCTTGCTTGGCCTTGTGCCGGGTCCAGACGAATTTATTGTTGAGAACCATCAGTCATTAATCTGGGACCTCATTTCATCACTTTCCTAACCCTTTTTAACCCCTCTCCCCATTTTTTATTCAGGTGAAACTTTTACAGTTAAACGCATGGCCACGTACAAATAGTTTGCGTTTCTTCATTTACAAACGCTTTACTACCTTTCTCTTTGCGGTAAAATGTTCCCGAAGCGTATTACCATTTAAAGAAAAGACACGTTTATTTGTTTGTTGTTCTATACATTTTTTTTTCTCTGAATACAAAGAAATCTGAATAATCTTACCATTTTAAAGATCATTTCCCTCCCTTTCCGAAGCATTGCCAGAAGACCGGTTGTATGAAGATGCGCAATATTTGATTGTTAATTATTTTCTAGCCTGTCAGAGTTGTGCTGACTCCATGATTGCTAATGTTGCTGGAGGGCACAATCACAGCACTGACAAAAATTGATGTCAGACGGCGGGGACAGTGGGTATCGTCTTTACTGAACTTCTCTTGGCTCAGTTTTTCCCCTTGTGTCTTATGAAGGAAAATAAAACTAAGCGTCTCATACATACGCTTGAAACACTCACGGTGCCTAGTGAATGGAGTGTGTGTGTGTGACCTTGTTGCTTGAGGTTTTTTTAAAAACTGAGCTGTAAAAATTGTAAACAAAAAATTTATTTTATAAAAGTGTTTTTTTTAAATGTTTCTTCCGGGTTTATTTTTTATTTGCCTGCTATTCTAATCCTGGAATGATGAGTGTTAGCGGTTGTCATGGGTATTGGGTAAAAAATAACGAAGAACTGTTTTTTTAATCAAAGTGTTTTATACACCATGTTTTCTTGTACAGTTTTGGCTGCGCTGTGCTATGTCCGTTCATTCTAGTCCTAAAACTTATGGCAGGAAGAATGTCTGCCTTTGCATCGCTCCTTCTCACTTCCTCTTGCTGTGTCATCTGTAATGGTGAGGTGGTAGTTGTCGTCGTTGTCATCTGTAATGAGGTGGGTATTAGTCATCGTCGTTGTTGAGATCATCACGGCAGCAGAAGCAGCAACTTTTATGTTGGCTTTAAAAGGCATGTAGCAGATCACGTGACTGCTCTAGCAACGCGTGACGCCATCTCAAGAATTCTGTAACTGTTTTAAGCGGTCGGACCTTTCGCTGTCAGCACAATGACATTCCAGACGGCGCTGTCCGATTCGTTCTTCTTCTTCTCCTCGCAGCCCCCGTCTCCCACACCCCTCCACAGATGTAAATTAGAAATTCGCCCGGGGCCCGCACGCTACCAAGCAGCCAACGACATGGTCAAAAGCACATAAATGAATATTTACACCAGCATCTCTGCTGCCCAGTTTTCGCCCGGGCGAAGAATTTCGCACCTTGCTTCCCAGCCAAGTCGATATTTACATGATAGGCTTTCTGGTCCAAGCTGTGCTAACATTAGGAAAAACAAAAATCCCTAGGGTTTGTTTAGCCCCCCTCCTGCCATCCTCTGATCTTAGGCACACCGAAGGTCCCTTGCTTACGGAATTGAATAAACTGTTGCCCTTCCTATATCTGTAGGGGCCTAGCTTGAAAGGCTGTTTGCCGATCAGCAGAATAGTGCTTGTCTTCGAGTGCATAAACACCTATTTCCCTGCGAGTGCCATGGCGGTTGTAGCCGCAACCACGTCTTCTACGGCGATAGTCAATTTCAGAATTGCTTACCATGAGTGTCCTTTATGATCTATTGTGCAAACTGTTTTTGTTGTTTTGTTTTTGAGGGGGTGTTGCGTAATCAATAAAGAGATTGTTTCTTTAACTGAAAATTTGTACTAACTGCCGAAGTTTCAAACTGTCATTAACACCCGCTCTGGTCTTTACAATATTAATTGATCATGGTGACACATCAAAGGTTAGTGCGGTATACAGGACTTTTCATCTTAACAAGTGATTCTGATGATCATTTTTAACATTTATGCTCCATTTAGAGAAAGTGACTAGTCCCTTGTACAAAGTCAAAATGCAAAATTATTTTTTTTTTAATTCATCGTTTTAAAGAGAAGTGTCCATGTTATTCTCGTATTGTTATTGTCATGGCCTTCCAGACGTAACTCGATAACAAATAAAAATAAGGTTTTGTCATCGATTTTTCTTTTTCACGACTTTGTGGCACACGATGTCAGCGATCCAGTTATCGAAAGCATGGATACACATGGATCGTTTTAGCCCTGAGATCTTTTTGAAGTCTAGTCAAAATGTAGTTTAGCCGTTTCTTGCCTCAGCGCCACCGACTCTCTCTAGAAAGTTCGGAAATAAATTTCTCGAAGGATGAGAAGGGAAGTGAAAATGGGAGTAGGGGAATTTGATGAGTCTTATTGTAGTCTGGTGTTCCAGAGCAATTTCATTTCAGAATTGGGAGAAGCAAAGGCTCCGACGCCAGCGTACCGAACGCCAGCGGCTGAGGAAGAGGGACGAATTTGAGTGGCGTGTTGGTCTTGGGGAGCAG
Organism: Pomacea canaliculata; assembly: GCF_003073045.1. NCBI lineage: Eukaryota > Metazoa > Mollusca > Gastropoda > Architaenioglossa > Ampullariidae > Pomacea > Pomacea canaliculata. The sequence continues at coordinate 17,457,376 of NC_037601.1, read as the reverse complement.
ACGTCCAGGAATTAAGGTTGCAGATTGCTGTAGATGTGAGCCAAGACATTTAATTCCCTCCCAGCACCCGCAGCCGCGGATTAAATCAAGTCATTATGATTATCTGGGAACAAAACGGGACTTGATATGAATTTCAACACACAGTCTCAATCAGCCCATCCGGCGGCTTTGTGATTGGCGATGGGAAGTCCCGGGAGATATGTCATCCCATCGGCATGGAGGCCTCGTAATAAAAGGGTTGAAGTGTACAGTCGCGCGTTTAAGCTGTCTGGCCCTCGGTTACAGAGAAATACCGGACTGGGGTAGTTCGCGTTTTCTTTCTTTATTTCAGTCCTTGCTGCTAAAAATACATTTCCACTGACCTGGAGGGTGAAGAGACGAATGTGATGTGGTGCTTCAGTAATTGCTCACCACCTGTCTTGGAGTGATTTGTTACACACAAATTTCATCTTTGGTTAAAAATTTCGAAAATATGAAAATTTCAAAGATGATACATAAAGTTTTTTGAAAATAACGTCTTGCTGGGGATGGTTGAAAGAAAAAATTTTAAATGATACAGTTTTCGTAATTTGTACAGAATTTTATAATTTGTAATTTGTACAGATTTTACAGAAATGCTTTGTAGAGGAAGTGGGTAAGCAAGTCTGTTCCTTTGATTTTTGTGGTTGGGGAAGTGGCGAGCATGAAGCCAGAGCACGTATGGCGGCCTGGCTGGATATTCCTACCGTCTGTGTGCGTGTGTCTCGCTATCTTCCATCTGGTGGCCACATCGCACCTTTTCCACATCCAGACCAGCATCCGGTCACTTCCTTCAGCTGTCAAGCGTCTCCTGCGATCGGCCCACAGTGACCTCCCGTCTCCTCCACCCGTCACCACCAACCCTGTTGTGGGGCCCGAGTCGAAATTACTGCTTCATTCCTGCCTCGAATCCAATACATTTGTGATGGAGGGTTACCCATTTGGCCAGGTCCTCCGCAATTATATCCTCTATTTGCAAGTTTATAGAGACTGTCCGCTTTGTAAATATTTGATTATCTTCCATCGGGAGGAGAGCATCAGGTGCCTTTGGTCGGGGTCCGGCATCGAGGGTAATCATCGTTCATTTAAGATGCGCTGCTGTTTGCCCCAATGTTTGGGCGCGGATTAATAGTGGAGGGCCCCTGATATTATGTCGCGAGAGTGAAGGGTTAACTGGCGATGGACTTGATATAACTGCAGCTGTCGTCCGAACAGGACCTCGGGCTAGCCTGGCACTGAACTGCTCCGTCTGACGACAGGGTGTCAGCCTCGTCTCGGGCGGCTCAATAGCCCGTGTGGCAGTTCTGTAAGTTTACCGTGTGCACACTGCACGCCAGTCGGCCATTTGCAAGCAGACCTTTTCTTATGTGTGTTTGTCAACGGTGCAGGTGTTCAAGTCAGGTGCACTCTTAAAGCCAGATAGCTTCTGTCGACATTTTCATTGCAGTCTCTCTTTTTGTGAGCGTGCACGCGCGCGAGTGCGAGTCTGAGAGAGAGATGAGGGGGATGTTTGTGGTTATGGCAAAAACATAGTTTTACTGAATATGTTTTTCAAACTTTGGTTTGCATCATTTCAAATGTTCTTTGTGCTTGAAACTTTTGAGAGAAGTTTCCGTTTTTGAAAACTGGAAGGTTTGGTGTCTCCATCGCCTTGATGGTGTGAGGAGTAGGAAGGGATGACGGGAAGAGGTGTGGGTTGGGGGAAGGAAGGAGTTGGGGGGGGGACGGCCTTGGTTCCCTTCTAATGGAAGCCAGTAAGTGGTCGAGGGAGAAGGAGGGCTGTAGAAGCAACAGCTACACGCTCAAGTTAGCCACAACTTTAGAGCGCTTTGTGACGCCAGCAGTGACGTCTTTTGAAGTCCTTATATGGGCATGAAGGAGCCGACCAAGTACTGGAGGGAGGGACAGGCAGGCAGGGGGGAGGAGGAGGGGGATTAAGTCTACATCTCACGTGATACAGAGATGGTAGGCGGGAAGGGGTGGTGGTGTAGAGGAAGGTGGACGGTGAGAGTTTTTGCGACTTACGGGTACCAGTGCCGCGTGCTCGAGTTCTTTAACAGCGAGGCTTAGTTTTTGTTCTTGTTGTTTCTTTCATAATCCTTTTACCCCCCTCAAAATCTTGTTAACCGTTAAAAAAAGTTAAACCTATATCGCTATTTAATTCAGGGCTCAGTTCTTGTCTTTTGATTGTTTTGGATGCTTGGTTTCCATGGCAAGCAACCGGTTGGAAAGTCTTGACGAACGCTGTAGGTCAAACCTCGTGTATGAGCTCGCGTTTTGAAGCTTGACGGACAGTATTATTTTTATATATAGTACCAACTGAAACCGTGGAGGGAAAACTGTTTTCTTCCACCCCCTATTCCTTTCTTCCAGCAGGACTCGCACCGCGTGACCAGAAAAGCGCGCGGTTGGCCGCGTGGTAGCCACGCCAGACCTCGGGCAGCCCGTGTGCAGAGCCATCAGCATTAAGGGGAGATTTCTGCTGCCTGTTGCTCATGCATACTGATAAAGACAAGGCTGTACCAGAAACGTGCATTATTTGCTGTCTGTCGCCGCTTTCTCCCTACACTCGCCTACTTTCTGTTGAATCTCCTTCTCTCTCTCTACCTCTCCCCATCTCAGTTGGTAGAGGCATTCAAAACAGTAAACTTTTTTTTGTAGTTAAAAGGGTCATGCAAAACGTAAGATGTCATAAAATATGTTGCATAAACTAAGCTAATGACAATGCAGATTTTTTTCACTCGCCCGCTCACTCTCACTCGTTCATTCTTTCTTTCAATCTCGCACTCGTTCACTGTTACATCCATAAACACAAACGCGCACACACACACAACTTACTCAAATAGGCGTGTTACCATGCATCAGTGTAGTTCATGTTGCTGCTGTATGTCAGAATCGCTTATTTGTAAGCTATTGCCCCAAGCCGTCGTCGTGTGCTCTAAACCCTCCACTCCCATGCCCTCCTCACACACCATCGACAGTTTTGTTTGTATTAAGAGCGCTCAGTGTGACGTAAGCTGCATGTTGAGATCCTTCTTCATACAGATAAAGCACTTCCGGTGATAAGCAGCTACTGACTGGTGATCGGCGCCAACCCTCCACACACCTGTAGTCTGCACGGTGTTGGTCGATGTTGCTGTGGTTTCTGCCAGCATCACATCTGAAGACTGGACTCGCTTCTGTGTGTTTTTCACACGTGAAAGTTCCTGTAAATTGAAGAGGTTGAAAGGTCACCTACGGGGTAATTTCCCCCGTTTTGTGCATATTGCAACATTCAGCGAACCTCAATAGTGTGGATTTTCGATTTCATCTTCTGCTGTGGTTTTATTGGTAGACTAAAGAGTGATTAATGAATAGCGTAAGTGTTCTACAAATGACAAGTAAAATTCGCCATTTAAACCGAATGTATCTAATTAGACTGTCGGCTGTACGAACCTTTTCGTATGGTTGACAATTTACAGGGGAATCACGCCGAAGAAAGCATTATTGACAGCCATAAAGACGACCAAGCAAAAGTAAGGACACTCCAACTGAGAATTCGAACAACATACTTCCGAAGACTAGTCCACGCAGTTGACGACGACATCACATAGTCATCCACTGCCGTTATTTCCAGTACCAGCACTTAGTACTTTAATGATAGACTGACGAGTGTATGATTGTTCTGTTAATGTTCTGTTTGTTTTAGAACTTAGTGATGCTAGGAACGCAGATACACGGCATTATATACCAACGCACTGCAATTTTGATAAACAGTGCATCCATTAAAAAAATAAATCCACGGTGAAGTTTCGAAGCAAAGCCAGCGGCCAAATACTGCTTGTTCAACGGACACGAACTTTGTTTCTTCTAAAATGTCTTTGGCGAGAAATAAATGTTTGCGGGACCCATAATTTTATGATCAATTTATAAACAATTCATTTAGGTGAATGGTTTGATGTTCAGTCAAGTTGGCAAGCTGCCTCGGAGGCCATGTTGAAAAATTGAAAACCAACTCGAAATGTTAGAACAGGTTCTAAAAACACAAACAGGCTGCAAAGAAAGCCAAATATGTTTGTTTCGGAAATGTTTTGCTTTTCTCATGTGTTCGAACCTTCACACAGCGAGTCGTGTGCACAGTCCCGTTAGCTGGCTATCAGTTAACATGTTGACAAAATACTAGCTCGCCGCCATGTGCCTTAGCATGCAGCTAGCACAACTTAGCCTCGGGTAGATTAACGATTGAATATTTGCTCCAACAACTTTTGTTTAATAACCAGTCAACGGTGATTACTATAACTCTGTAGTAGTTGCTGGAAAGGAGGATGGGGCTTGGTGGCGGGGAGGGAGGGAAGAGAAAGAAGATTAGTGTGAAATCCTCTCCATCACATGTTGCGCAACTGTGAAGAGTCGTTGACATAAAATGAGATGCCAGTTGCGTGCAGTCGTTGCAGCAGACCCAAACAGTAGACAGGGGATGGGGGTAGGGGGTGATGGGGGGTGGGGGTGGGGAAAACAGAGAGAGAGAGATGGGGCGGGGAGGAAAGAAGCGAGACAGACAATGAATTCGCGGTGAGGATGAAATATGATTGTAAATGTGCATGTCGGGAGGCTCTCTTGGCAGCGCGACGCGGGCCCAATCCTGATCCGATATGGTTCCTATGTGTGAATTATGCTGCAGGCAAATCCCTTTCTTGACAGATGAGAACCCGCGCCCGACATCCGAGTCTCACGCGCCCCCTTTCGGCGCGTGCTGTGCCTGCAATAGAAACGGCCGCAGCGTCAGTGCTTAATATGATATATTGGGTTCTACAGGGCTGCGGCGGTCACGAGATCGAGTATAATCATAAGGATTTATCGAGCCATTGTGTGCGGCAAGTTTTTCGGGCCAGGATTTTTACCTAGCGAGTGCCAGTAATGCGATCCCTTAATGAGTGTAACGTCACATTACGCCTGTCAAACATCGTCCGTGGTTTCCCCCTGTATCTTTTAGCAGCTTTTAGCTTCTGTGGGAGAGGGATTGGTTGAGGTTGGGGAGGGGGGACCGGTTTTTAGTTTTTTTAAATCCCTAGATGCCAGGCTGGACAAGATAACTCTGACCAGGAAAAAGCGGTGGTAGTGGTGGTGGTGGTGGTGGTGGTGGGGGATGGGGAGCGGTGGCGATTTTGACAGCTTTGTTGTTCTCGTCACGAGTAGCTCGAATCTCCGAACGCCATTAGGGGCTCGAGAAGAGTCTTACTGCGCATGCGTGCACACGCTGCTTTGTGTTTCCGGTTGAGATGAGCTTAGTTCAGAAAACGGACCACAACAGGGGTTTTGTTGTTGTTGATTTTGTTGGCCTTGTTAGGATCCGGTTGCGACACCAGTTAATTTGCGAGTGCGTGTGCGTGTTCGATTAAGGATACAACACCTGCAGGGAGGGCTGGGGGGAGTTTGTTAGATAACACAGATCACCTGAACAGACTCGGTTTTGTAGAATCTTTTGCGAGAACACCTTCACCAACTGCTCTGAGAGTCAAGACTCTTGCCTTTCACATTTATCAGTTATTCACTTCAATAGTAACTGAGGTTGTTGTATCTCTTTGGACGCCTGGAAAGTTCAAGACAGCTTGCCCGCCACAAAGATATTGGAGAGAACGAAAGAGAAGACTTCATACGTGTTTCTAGAATATACTCCCAACATTTTGTAGCGTGCAGGTCCTTCTTCGGATTACAGAGAACAGCAAAAGAAAGACCCTTTCCACGCGCAGACAACCAGGAAGGAGATAAATGGCTTAACTCTAAACCGTGGACAGAATTATGGTTCTTTTCTCCTCTTCTTTGATGATGACGTCATGTCCTTCCCGTCGTCCCTCTCGCGTAATTTTCAACGCCCTTCTAATTTCTAATTTGTTGTTTTCGCGTTCGTTTAGGGGTCCTCCCTAGAGTACCCATCCTGGGCTGCACGGGTTCGATCCTCTAACGAAACAAAGGAGTCTGAGGAATGCGAATGATGCATTATCCAAAAACCAGCCTGCGCCTCCCGGTCGTTGGTATTCCGTACCCCATGCTTATTCAAGACAGGAGGTCGTGAGAGAATGCTAACAAATCAAGGCCAGTGAAACTCTGTTATTAAACAGGGAAATGAATTGCTCATTTTTGTCCTGCCAAAAACTGCGGCTGCTCCCCATTGACAAATTCAGTCGGTCAGTGATAGAATGTAAATCACCCTCTCGGTCCAGGTCGGTCTTCGTTGGCGGGCCCAGTAATTGATACCATCAAAAAGTAATATGGTGCAGCCGATGGAAAAACCTGGACCGGCCCAGAGTTTCATTTCGCTGCCTCTTCTGAAATGTGCGCTGGTGGGAATATTTAGCCGCGGCCCCCTGAGGCGGAAGAAAAATCATTTCCATGACTTATCGCCACATTAATTGAAAATGTTCTCACCTCATATCTCTTGGGCGGCCCTTGTGCGATTGGACTAATTGATCCTGGGATCGACCGTTTGAGATTGATCTGTCGCCGGCTTGTGGAGCCATCTGCCTGACCCCTTTCCTGTTCTAGAAATGGTTTATTGGTTTCCGTGCATGCGCAGTCTTATTCTTCAGACTCCCCTCGGTTGTAAGAGTGGACGTACCGATCTCTTGTTGACATCTTAGTCACAGATGTGACACATGTCAGTAACTATGTCATAACACGGTCAAGCACTATTCTCCCGACCATTGACAGGCAGGCAGACAGACGCAAAGACGGACATTCACACACTCTTACATACAGTTAAATTCTGTGTTAAATCAACTTTCTCTTTTCTTCCCCGTCTGCATATAAAAGTAATATTTTCCTTTGAACCCGCAATACAATCTTCCCCAACTGTCACTGGTGGACAAAGAGCCACAACTGTAAAAACAAGCCTTCATCCATTTCGGTCGCACTCCCAGTGTATGTGTCACTTTAGGGGACTCCTTCCTGTATGCAAATTCAATTATACTTTTGGCAAAATTGCTCTGCCCCCATACGGCTTCGCAAGTGCATGGGTTCAATATCATCGGAGACGAATTAAGAATTGATCACTTCTGGGGTTCGTGGACCTCCCGCCATTATTGACTTCGGAGTGTGTCGGGTCCTGGCGCGGGTTTTTTTTATTTTTTCTTCTTCTTGCGCCAGAATCAACTGCCGCAGTAAAATCAAATACAGAATATTAATAAACTCTCCACGCGGCTTAATTTGTCCCCCCATGCGTTTGTCTGGCTTCGCCTCTATCAATACACTTGGCCCGGGCTTCTTTCCCGTTGACCTTAATTGTGTCTCCTTCCAGATGACATCACCAGAAACGAAATGGAACCTAGATTGTAATGTTGGCCGCACTGCTGCGTGTTGTTGCTAGCGGGAGAGCTCGGCGACAAGGGTAAGCTGAAAAGGGCATAACTGTATTTAACAAAAGTGCAAATGGGAACGGGTGGGAGGGAGGGAGAGAGGGAAAGGTGCTGATCATCGATTTAAAAAAAAATTGTCTTAAATATGAAAAACTGTCCTGATGTTTTTCTCATTTTGTGAGTCCATGTAAAAATCACTGGAGTGTGTCTTTATTTCAGTTAGAAAAGCAAAACATTAATCTTTCGTGTTGAATAAGAGAGGGTTCAAACGTTCAGAAGGGTAAAAAAGGTCGCAATGTGTCACCACCGATAATCATCTAAACAGAAGCGATACGCTGAGATGGACTCAGATGTTATTTGTGATTGCCTTGATTAGGTTACCGTCGTAAATCGATAGGACTAGAAAATCTAGCAGAGATTTGCACATTTTTGAAAGAGGCTAAATGAAGCTCTTTAGCCGCGGAAAGCAGAAACTGCACATGCCATATGCCTGCAGCTGGAGTGATCTGTTCTTTATTACTAGTTTTACCCGCCGCGAATTTATAGGATGAAATGCAGTCGTATTTGTAATGGGCAAAATTTCAGGTTCGTTTTGTCGAGGGATTTTTTTTTCAATTCCTTTCTTTATATTTTTAGTTTTGTCTTTTGCGTGTAAACCTGTCAGCTTTTACTGGTTTCTTTATTCGTAAACAAGATGGCGAAACCCGTGGCTAATGACTGTGGGTGCTGTACCATAAAGAGCTGTGATGGGTGGCCTTCCTTGATGCAACCTTATACATAATCCGGTTTTTTCCCCTCCGTCTCCAGTCATTTGGCCAGTTGTCTTTTTTATCATCATCATCATCATCATCATCATCATCATCATCATCATCATCATCAAGGAAAGGATTTAGAAATGCTTCATGCAACCAAGACTAGGATTATGTTTGAAATCCCTCCAGCTATTAATATTATTTGGACTTTGTTGATGGTCAGGTGTGTTAGTATTTTTTTAAATCTTTCTTTGAACAGCATGCTAAATTAAAATATTTAAATCCTGTCGAAACGCGTGAAAGGAAGTTATTTGTGTGCTTTACCTCCTTTTAACTAAAACATACACTCGAATTCTTCTTCAAGTCGCAGTTCTGCTCTTTTCACTCCCTCCTACTCCCCCCGAGCAGAGTGATACTGCTTCATCTCCTACTGTTCCATGCCAACCCCGCCCCACTATCCACCCAGTCCCGCGCAATGTCCAGGCGCATGCGTACGGTGTCTCTAAGGGAGAGGGGGAACCACTTGTCACTGTTGTCTCATACTAGGCTTGAATAATCGACTGCCTGAAGATCTGTAATCTCACTTTTAAGGAAACTTTAATTTTTGCTATAGAAATGGAGTTAATGGATGACGGCTGTCAAAGGAGGCCGAGCTGTCACTTTTTTCTCCTTTTTTTTTTTTTTCTTTTTAGAGGGGGACTGACTTACGACTTTTATTTTGTCCTTTTGTGGTGCCCAGTAAAAATGCGGTACTGTAAATGGCTTTACTGGGGACTTGCTTTGTCGAAGCTGCTACAGCGTATTGGGGGTAGTTCTCAGTGCGAATGTTGCGGGTTCGTTTTTTGATGAATCTTTTATTTTCTTTCTATTTTTATTTTTTTATTGACTAGATAAGAGCTCTGTGTGTGTGTGTGTGGTCTTTTATTTTAGACAATAACTTTCGATACCAAAAAGAGTCTCGTTCGTTCAAATCCAGGCTCATCTGAAAACATATTTACAGTCAGCAAGCAGAAAGTAGACTTCTGTCTGCAGCATTTCATTTCTGGTGCCGATGAACGCATCCGTTAAGAGATGGTTGCCAAGTGTTGCTTAATCGCGGTGATTACTCGGGCTCCACTAACATGTTAAAGAAAAATATCACTGACAGGTAAATTCAATGTGGGGAGTAGCCTCAAGTGGTAATTGTAACTAACACTTCAAGTTAAGCGAAGAAGGTTCGAGAAGAGATGATGGAAGAGAAGAGCATGATGCAAGCAGCGGAAGTCTCTCAGGTATGATGGTAGCTTGCATGAAGCGTTTGTAAATCCTTTCCATCCTAGTTGCTGTCCAGTGGGTGACATTTACGGGGTGGATATTAGGAATAGAAATGAGATAGGGATGCTCGTGCAGCCTGTTGCTGCTTGCCGTTGATCAGGTGACAACAAGCACGCACAGCACACGCATTGAAGTAGGAATCGTGCGTGAGTGCGCCATTGTGCAGGTGCCAGGTGCTGTGGTTGTTGCCATTCCAGTCGCATGTTGCGATGTTAACATCAACTCCTTCTTCACCACTCTACAGGCGCATGGAAGTATTCAGAAAAATACTTGTACATTGCTGCAGATGGGGAGCCACGCTGCGCCAGACTTCCGCCGGACTTCTGTCGGATATTAAAGGCCTCCTTACACTCCTTTATCGTTCGAATTTCATCGTGGTTTGTATTGACATCTTTTGCTTGGAAAGAAAAATAGCACAACGACTAGATAACTTAGAGCTAGGATGCGAAGCAGGAGAAGAAACAAGAAGGATGAGATAGATGAGTTTCTTGTTATTTCGGGTTTTATTATATGATGGCGGGAGGAGCGTGTGTTATCATCCATCTAACCTTCCAGGACAAGGGACGCTGTCAGGCACGGACGATTGAGGACTGCTAAGATCATAAATAAACTTAAGTAGCTGGCGGGAGGCTGGCTCTTTGCTCCACGTGGAATTCGCATCTTTCCTACATTTTGCTGTGGTGTAGGTGGCCTATGGAAATGCTGGCATTTTGCACGTGCAAGCTTCTCAGCGCCACACCAACAATACATTTTTTAAAAGTTGCTTTGTTGGATCGGGAAGCACCGCCTCCATGACTAAAAACTTGGGTTTTCTCGGGCCCCATCTCTCTGACCACCGTTGCTAACCCTCCGGTAGTTCAGACCGTCGGGTCACTCCCAAGTGGTATAGAAGGGTCACTTGAATTTTGAGAATAGTTCGTCTGCGAGTAAGCTTTGTAAGAAAATCTCACCGTTCCTGTACTAAGTGTACTTGCGCTGTCGCGCCTTCCTCCTCGCCGTGGTATGACCATCGTTGGTGGCACCACCTGCACTCCCACCCCACCTATGCCCTCCCACCTTCCCATCGCTGTCGTCACTATGGTCGCAGGCTATCGTGCTGATGACAGAAAGTGCCAGACAGAAGTTCTTCACCACGGCCTCACCCTTTTGCTCTCTTGCGCCGCCGCATCATGGGCGCACCCTGGTGTTTGCCGGGAGATTAACATTTTCACTGACAGCTGAAAGTGCCTTCGTGATCTGAACAGCGTCTTGTTGGACCCCGGAGGTTAGACATCGTCATCCAGGGAGTCGAGGCAATTTTCGCAGAGGTTGTTCTGTCGCTTTCTTCCTCCTGTACTTCAGTCTCTGCTCATGACCTATAATCATTAGTCAAAGTGGAAGAGTCGCGAATCGGTAGCAGTGGGTGACTTCTCTGGGTGAAGTCTTTAAAAGGTCTTTTGTAGTTCGCCAGCGTTACTCTTCAACAGTCAACTTACCCAGCAGCCCCTGTCTGTAATCATTTGCTTGTTGCCTCAGATTAGGAGCAAACCTCGGTATCTTACTCGGTTGATTAGCAATTGCCATGGAAACGACACTAAAATAAGAATTAATTGCCTTTTGTTAAGGCGAGAGGACTTTCGGAGTTCCTTGCCATGGAAACAAGGGCGTCGTAAACAAAGAACCCGTGAAAACAGAAAGTGAACCGCATAAAATGCTTCTGTATACAAGTTTGCCATCTTCAGATATGTCTATGAAGATGCCGGTGGTCGTCAAATAAGTCTCTGTAAAGGTCAGATGTCGTCAAATAAGTCTGATTAAAGGTCAGAGGTCGTCAAAGACGTCTGTGTAAACTTTGGAAGTCGTCAAACACATCTGTGTAAACACTGAAAGTTGTCAAATAAGTCTGTGTAAATGTCGGTGCTTATTGGATAAGTCTTTTACACATTGTTTACTTAATGTGTTAACTTTTTAAAGGTCAAATTTTATGGTTATATCACTCGATAGGTTTTACACAAACAAACATCATTGGGTAGCTCTGTACAAGAACCGGTAGTCGCCAGGTGGTTGACAAGAGCATAAAGCTTCGGCTTGGCTCTGAACATTGCGACAGGTGTAATATTAGAGTGACGTGTCCTTGCCTAACCGTGAGGTTTGATTCCTCTTTGCATGTTTGTTGTATCTGCATGGTTTTTGGCGTCCATTGTTGATTTGTTAGACCAGTGGCCATCATCTTTGTTACTGACCCATTCTGATCGTGAATTTGGCCAAATATCTTCTGGCCTACAGTGGGACCTTCCTCGCTGTCAGTTGTTTGCTCGACTTTGGGACCTGGACTCTAAAGCAACAGGTCGCTGCCATTTCTTTCTTTGAATCGCAGACCTGTGTCTGTTGTTCTCTGGTCTTGTTACATAGGTTCTCACGTGGTCACTCATGCCCGTCCAGGCAGCCACACTGACGTTGACCTTTAACCCAATGTTCGGTCAAGAGTTATGGAAATTTTTGTCTGCGAAATGTCGGCCACCACACCACAATAACTTTCAGTTATATTTTACAAGCTAAACATTTTATGGACTTGTGGAAGATTCCGTGCAATAGCAGGGCTGTGGACAGTATCCATGCTGACCATATTCTCCTTTTTTATAACAAGTGTGGCTTGCACTACAATGAACTCTTTGCTTTTGAGACCAGATCCCCTTATGATTATGTTTTTGTGTGTTTTTATGTTTGTAAAACGCTTTGAGCCTTCCTAATAAGGAATTGGAAGGCGCTGTTTAAATAAACTTTTTAAATTTTGTAATAAGATTTATTCCTTGCTGAAAGGCAACTCAAATTTAGTAATTTTAACAGTTGCAGTTTTAGTTAGAAGGAGAACTTAATTAATGTACCTTCAGCATTAAAAAGAACAAAGTGTAATGTGTGCGAATAAGATTTAAGGACCTTTATATTTTGCCCTCCCAGCGCTCACAAGTTGAGACACCAACAGAACTGGGGATGATTGCTGAAAATTTGAGAGAGAAAAAAAAAAAAAGAGGAAAAGAAAAGGGTCGGCGGCGCGAACGCACGTGAGGGATAAGTATTTATCGGCGGAAAGTTATGGGCCAGCACTGCCATTTTCCGGCGACTCCAGAACCACCTGAAGGGCCCAGACGCCGCACCTGCACCTGGCATTTTTATTTATGGCACCCGGGTACATTCGTTTCATTTTGAGAATTTGCCATGTGGCGGAGGAACTGCGGGGCTGCCGAGTGGATGGGAGGGGAGGTTGACGGGAAGGGGCGGGACAGGTGGGTGGGAGAATCCGAGGGAGACGGGTGGGCGTTGAGAATCTGCTAATGCTGAAAGGCGAGGTAGTTATACGAGTAATGACGGTAATGAATTGCACTGCACATGACAGACTTGTGGTGCTGGTGTTATTTCTTCATTGCATTGTTTTCCCTTGGTGGTGGTGTGTGCTGAGGTGGCTGGGCGAGATAATGATGAAAATGCAATACTGGATATTTATCATTAAATCACTGATATATATATAAATCTGTGAGCCAGACGCATTGATGAAAGGCCAGCTTGTAGTTTGTTCCGCGGGCAGTTAGACAAGTCGTATGGTGGAGAGACCTCACATTTACTACAAAATCAATAGAAATGGATTTTTTCCTCCTTCTGGGGAGGTTTTGAAAGAGATGTGGGACACAGTGTATGTGAGAATAAGGGTAGGGCAGGTTGAGAGAATGAGAGAACGGTGGGGTGCCGGCGTTGTTTTTGCATGGATTTAAAAAAGAAGCCGTAGTTGGCTTCATCGTGTTGTTTAAGTCCATTGCCTCTGTCCTGACTTTCTCTCCTTGACCTCCCTCTCCACCACATCACCACCACTTCCACCTCCACCTGTAACACCTACCCCAAGTCCGTATGCAGCCGCCATTATCATTATCTGTGTCTTGGGATCGAAGTCTGGGTATAGTTTTGCCTGATGCATCTGTGAAATAATCTGACAATGACATCTTATTGTGCGATGCTAGATTCCTGTTTATGAGACATTTAAATGCGAGGCATGTTTTTTTGTGCTGCGGGAAAAGCCTTGAGATGCAGATTTACAGGGTGTTGTCTGCCACTTAAGCTTGGAAACGTAATCTCCAGTGATACTGTGCTATCGTCTTTATTTCCTCTCCCCCATCCTCCACAGATAATATTTGCTGCCTTCAGCTGGGCTTGCCATTTCATATTCCGCTCATTTTCCTTGTCTGAAAGTTGTTTTCCAAACGTTTTTCAGTAGCAAAGCTAGAAGTATGAGGATTTTTTAAGTTTTAAGAAAAGGATAACGACAGGACTTGCGATGACTCCTAATGACTATGCGGTTATAAGGCACTCAATCATTTGGACGCTAATGACACAGTTACTGCCCATGCTGGAAATATTACATACCCATTAGTGGCAGATTGTGGATTGTGTTTTTTATTGCCTTTACTTTGTAGTCGAAACTAATTTATGTTTTCAGGTTCAGAACCGAGTGGATAGGAGGAGAACCGCAGGAGAACCAAGAGCCGACCGCAACATCGTCCTCGGCTTTGGGAAAATACCTGCGACGGCTTTCGTGTTGGTCGATGTGTTTCAGACTTTTACAGCACACAGTTGGATCATGTTTCATTTTTAATGTTGCCTCTTCTTGCTGTGTGTGTGGGGAGTGGGGTGGAGTGAGAGAGGGGAGGTAAAAATGGGGAAATGGGAAGACATAACGAAAATTGTGCTCTTGATTTATTACTATTTAGAGCAGCATTTTATGTGCACTTATTCAGCTTCAAAGCACGATTCCATGTGTGTTGCAGCAAAATTCTGTTGACTAAGTCATTTTTTTAAGTTTTTTAAAAACAAACTTTGAAGTTGATATGTAAAGAGATCCGTAATGCTATTTTCCAGGACATACTCATTTTGTAAGCTATATATCATCGAAGACTCGCACATCCGTCAGCTGGCGACAAAGCTAATTTTTTTAAAAACTAATGTTGTTGAGAGAAAGGTTTGTCTGCGTCTGGTCTCGCTTAGAGCCGTAATTTGCATATACGTGACAATAAAGATGTCAGACTGAAGCGTAATATTGACGTAGAGTTTTATTTACACTCTGTGCGAAGTGGAGCGGTTCCAGATGGAGGACCTGTAACATCCTACACCCTTTCTTTTTTGACTCTCCGCACCACGTGCCTGAGCACAGATGGTGGAATAGCATTTGGTTCTACTGTTTTGAAAAAGAAATTTTACGTTTCGAACACGTTTGCTTCCTGTACGTCCAAGGCGTGCAACTCTCCTGAGATCCGCCTCGCCAAGTCTCCAATCAAAGCGTGTGCTTTAAAAAAACCTCTCTTCCCCAGTTGGCAATTGTGAAACATTTTTGCTGTAGTATTTTCGAATTACATATGAATGTTATATAGCTTATTGTTCAGTTCCCCTAATTTTAGTTTTGCTATTATACTGACTTTCGGTGTGTTTTGTATTTTGGAGAGTTATTCTCCCATCATCTATATTTTTACAGTTCTTTTCAGGCCAGATATTGTGAACACTTCCTATTATTATTGTTATTAATATTGCATACATTATTCCTTTCTCAAGTGGCTTGTTTATTATTATTTGTGGTCGACTGATATTTTCAGCTTTCCGCGTGTCGTGTCCATAGAAGAGTCAAGTACCACAAGTCCGAGAAATAGCGAGGGGAAAACGAAAGCAATGTTTGTGAAGTACCTGAAACTTTGTCGGGAAGGCATCAGTCTTCTTGTCAGTTGTCGGAGTCAACAAGTGGAAGATGCCCATTTCACCTTAAAGAAACATTCTTGCTCTCTTTGGTTTTCTCCTTTTTTTTTTTTTTTTTTTTTTGCTACCAAAATGAAAAAAAAAAATTGACATTTTGTAACCACACTCGAAAAATCTTAACTGAAATTCAGCTCAGGTTCTTCGCAGAGCATTGGTCTTCTTGAAATAACACTTAAAAAGAAGACACACAAAGCATGCGGTGTGCATCTGACGTGTGTTTCAGTAATACATCCACGAGACATACTAATTGCTTCCCATCCTCAATTCGCAGCAGTCAACATTTTGCAAACCTCACTTTCGTCTTCTAGTAACCTTTCGACCTTCAGTTCCTGATGAAATCAATATCCTTAATAAAGACGAGCACTGAAGACTTCCGGGAAGGATCGCGAAAGGTGACGCTGGTGCTTTGGTTGAAAGTATGGGTTTAAAAAAAAAAAGTGAGGAAGTGATAAAATAGTCTGATACCACCAGTCCCGGTGAGTGGGGTGTGAGGGAGGGCAGGCCTAGCGTACCCGTGGAAGCCTGGCCTCATTCGTTAGGTTTATATGTGGTTTTAATGAAATAAGGAAATTCCCGTTTACTTCTTCAAAACCTTTCGTACCCAGGCCACCAAGTCGGAACAATCAGCATCATGGAGGCAGCAGATCCACTGGGCCAGCGTGAGTCACCAGCTTGCCGCCTTTGCCTTCTTTACTTCTGGCAAGGGGGCCATTGTGAACGTCATCACAGCATCAGCTTTTTGACCGTTTGGCCGTTTCTCCCCACCAGGAACAGCTGTTCCACTTTCACGCTGGACTGACCCACTGGCTGATGACTGGCGTCCGCTTTGCCTAGAGGGCGCGCCGTGTGTGTTGACAAGCAGACTGCCCACGGAACAGGAATTGCCTTCTCCGCTTCACCGAGCGCCGCCAGAAGCCTCCTCGTCTCCCGCCATCCCTGCCAGCAAGTAAGGCAGCCAAGCGAGGTCATAATCGGAAAACATGTTGCTGTTTTCACTGAGTTAAAATCATAATGGCATTTCCAGCTTGGCCTGAGGCTTTGCAGTTTTACTGGTTGTGATGTATCTGTGCTAATGCTGAGTAAGCAAACACATGATTTATCGTTCATCGTCATTTATGGGTTGATTAAAAAAAAAATGCTATAGTTCTTCCCGCCCTTCATTTAGCCAAAAAAAGCTCTAAAAACTTTTTTTTAACAATCTGTGATTTCGATTACATTCTGAATCATGTTTTCAGTAACAATATGCGAGTAAAACACATCAAAAGATCTCGTTGATCGCAGACAAACTTTGTTTCCACTGCAGTCTGTCGTTTCTCGGATTTTCTCGTTCACGCGCTGTGAATCTCGGCGCTGTCACCTCGACTTTTTTTATTTTTTCCTTCATAAACTCTAGCGCGGTTGGTGCTCCCAGCGCTTGGACGCCCAAAGGCCGTGCCAGCTGATGCGGTCGGACAGTTGACGGAAGAGCCGCACATCTGACGGAAAAGCGCGGAAAGGGAGATAATTTAAGCAGGAGCTGATGTTGGGGAAGATGAAGCTGGGAGCAAGTGAGAAAGCATCGTTGGCAGATGTGACAAAGGTCGGCGCGAGGCGGTGCCCTGTCATGCAGGTCGAGCTGCTGGTAGAACGAGCTTTCAGGAGAAATGTTGACAACCTTTCTGGCGTGTGTAGTGGAACGCTCCATCTTTCATCTTGTGGTTCTCTTTTCCTCTGTCCCACACCACCCTGTCACATTCACCAATGCTAAAATATTCATAACAAAGATTCACTTTAGGTTATAACATCTTTTTTCTGTCTCTTACTACCACCCGGATGCAGAGACTGGCTGTTTGGCACTTCTCCTTTGCTGCAATTCAAAGAATGTTTGAGAAATGAAGATACATGTACCCATTTCTGCAGCTTGTGTCAGTGTGGATGAGGTTTTTAGTTTCCAACCACATTCTACTTCCGCAAGCTTGATGGACGCGGGGTTCCAGTTTGTGTAGACCAGGTTAAAGTTCTAAAATGAAGTCAAGATCTTGATAGCATCCAACAATGACAGTACTGCAGTGCCAGGCTTGTGATGTTCAGGAACAAATAGTTCATGAAGGTGAGGGTTGAACGGATCCCAAGCTCCCCGCTGTGCTGCTATCACACATGAAATTACGCTCGTTTGTAAACAGTTACAACCCTCGGTAGATACAGCTAGTAGCCTCGTCGAATCCTCAACCAACGTCCTTCGTCAACGTCACCCACACCACATGTTGGCACAAGTCAAAGCTGTTGTCGCTAAGAACAAGTGCGGTAAGTGATGAGACCGGAAAACACTAACATGCCCCCTTAGTGCAAACCGTTTTCTGACAGAAAGAAGTTTTGCTCGATACACCTAGAAACAACATCTCGGATCCACATCATGACAGCAAGTTCAAGAAGGTGAGGCTCATTGCCCTGAGGTTCGACCTTTGATTTTCACACTGCCGATAAGGGACACTTGCCTAGTCATCATGTTGTACAGTACAAAGTTTGTAAGTTGACAAAAGGAATCTTGTGTTTAAGGAAACATGAAAGTGTAAATTCTTTAGAGCGGGGATTATTTTGGGAGATATTTTTTACCCTCTTACAAATGCATAACAAACACAAAACAAACAAACACACTCAGAGGTTTGATGAATTCCAGCAAGAAAGTCAAGGCAACATTTGGAACCTTTTTCTCCCTGACTCCCAGCAGCCCGGACCCTGGCATGTCAGGGGCTAACAGGGTTAAGTAGGTCTAATGACGTGTGGGCATAACAGGGCAACGCTGGCTGCCCCCTCTCTCCACTCCTCTCCGGAACCTGCGAGAAGAAAGGGGGCAGATTATAACTGGATTACTTCATTTTCATGCAGGAGTCATCGGACATGTTATGGGTCGGCAACTCGACATTACTTCGCTTGACATCTGTCCTGCTAGGAGGGGTCGGGGGTGTGGTGGGGTGGAGTGGAGTGGTGGGGCGCATCGTGGCGGGGCCTGCAAATGTTGTTTGTCAGTGAGATTTTTCTCTCATATTCACATCCCATCTCGCCATCGCGCGCGCCCCGGCCAAATCAATTGCACAGAGGACGAGAGAGGTTGCAGAGGAGCACGACCCTTTTGTATTGACTGGGCAAGGTAATTAGTTTATGCTCAATATCACTGGCATAGAGAGAATTTGTAGCGCTGGGAGAAAGGAGCAGGAGGATGGAGGGAGCGTGTGAGGGGAGGGAGGGGGAGTAAAGGTCCCTAACTCTGGCCAAGCGTGCATCGCCTCCACCTCCCTCTCCCCCCTTTTCTCTCTTCCCCTTCCACTCGCGCGAGCAGCCGGCACCTTGCTTCCTGATTTTATGCATAATTCACGCGCAGCGGCGGACTGACAGCTGGGAGACAACTCTCGGACACAGGTCTACTGCATCATAAAGCCGGCGCCCCGGTACCGTTAGCAAACATGGCGGCGTTGGCGTCACGTGCCGGAGGCCATTGTGGTCCAGGACGTGACTATTTTTTATTCCACCAAGTTCGGCCATAGACTTGTTCCACTCATGCACGAGCGGTTGCTGTCCACTGAACCTTGACCCCTCTCGAGCGTTTTATCTGTTAAATGATTCGGTGTGATATGTAACAAAAATTTTTAAAAAAAACCTACACGTAAATCCTAGCTTAAACACTTGTCGAGTTAACAAGTTACACACACACAAGCAAGCTCACCAAAACAAGGAAAACTTTTTTTTTTTTTTTTTTTTTTTAGAACGAAACTTTTATACCAAAGGAACGTTTCAGTAGAAATCGAACCGCTCACTTTCGGGTTCAAACTGTCCTCTTTATCATATACGATGTAGCAGTTACTTGCAAATCAGCCAGCAGTTAATATATTTATATAAATACCACAGTTTGATTGCTGAACATACAAGGACAAACTAAAAGACTTTCTGCGCATGCGTGGTAGACCTTCGTGAGGAAGCAGTAGCATCCAGCACCACCTTTGTAGAAAAGAGACTGAGACAGCTGTCAGTACTGGTCACATCCTCGTGACACGTGTTCACATCACATTCTCGCCTTGTTGGTGACATCACGAGGTGCTGGGGACATCATGAGGAGGTGTTGGTTGAACCTTCCTGGCCTTGTGGTGCACTCTCGTGATCTTTGTTCCATCCATATCTATTAACATAGCTTTGACAAATTTTATTTAGCATTAAAAAAAAATTTTTTTCGTTCTTTAGTGGTACGAATATTTTTGAAATTTTAGCAGAAGCTTGCGTCCTCTCTCTTCTCTCTCCTTCCCACTAGTTGTATATGTTTTGTGTGCCTGCGTGTGTGTTTGTGTGTTAGGAGGAGCTTTAACTTAAGGTCAACTTAAGGAAAGGAGAGTGAGAGAGAATAAAAAGAAACTGAACGTGCATAACACAAATCCCACCTCAGGCTTTACAGGCTTTAGCACCAATAAGCACCAGCAGCACCTTTTCAAAGGGTCTGGTACAAAGTCCTCAGAACGCAATTTCAAAAGGAAACAATTGTACCGAGGCTAGAGTGCCGATCTTCTCCAAGAGAAGCCAGACTTTAAAAGTCTTTTTCCAGACAATACCTCGAGCATAATTTTTGTACTTATCACTTCTAGGAGCATTTGTCCCCAGTTTTCTTGACCATAAAGATGCTAAGTAGTAATGTTGCCTTCAATCCGAAATATTTTTTTGTCCTTTTTTGGTGGTAATAAAAGCTCTTGGCGTCTGTTCAAAAGTAAAGAGGCAATCAAAGTGACCCTCGGGCAGCCCGTGATGCGGATCGAAAGAAGATAGTACCCGCTATTAAATGAGAAATCCTTTAAAAGGAGCGATTGTTTAGTACTGAAGTAACTTTTAGCCTCCCACAAGATTACTGTCAGGTTTCGACCTTAGTGGTTCGGGGAGGTCTCATGGTGGAAAGGATGATATTTGTAAATTGAAAACACTGCGTCCGAGGAAAAGTCGCACTGTAAATGGAGGATTATGAGAAGGAGGGTCTCGAGAAAAAAAAGTATGGAAATAAAATTTAAAAGAAAACAAAAATGCATGCTTCGTGGATTCGATATTTTCTATCTTCCGGCCTGCCGCTGTCACGACAGTTAATGCCATTTCTTAAATATTAGCCAACTTGGGATCATCTTTCATTCAATTTCCAGTAGGAGCTGCCGTTATTGCATGCATGCACGGGAGGCTGGGAGCAGGCGAGGTCTCCACGCGTGAACACGCCATCACTGAATCAGCACGGCCGTCAGGGGCACGCCACTCCCGGGCTCCCTGTTGACGGAAACCCGAGTGATGGATCTTGCGCGGCAAATGGACGTAGCTGAAATAAACGATGCAACGTTGGCCTATCCCCCAACCCATCCACCCCAAAACCCCTTGCACCCTCATCCCAGCACCGCTTTCTGTCTCTTTCTCCTCCCATTTTCCATGAAAATGATTCCTGCCATTTTTGAGGGAATGAATTAGGGCTTAAAACGAGGGGTGTCGGGGGGCGGCGCGGCGAGAGAAGAGGAATTTATGCCGTAATGAAAGCAGCGACACTGCGCGCGCGGAACGGCCTCGTGTAAATCCTCATGATCCTTCCATTTTGAGCTCTCGTGTCGTCTGCCTTCTGCCGGCCATGATGGGGATTATTTCAGACGCTGAGCGTTGCGCGAGACAAAAGTATGATTTTCCTCCGCTGTCAAAGTCACTTTATCATCCGCGGGAGGCCCTCCTTTTCGAAGGATCTGGAAAAACTGTTCTGACTGGTCAGTTGCAGCAGATCGATCAAGCTGTCTATCCAGCCCACCCATCTAAGCTGGAAGGGGTGGTGGGGAAGATGGAAAAAGCTCAGAATCAAACGTACAGACATACCGGCAAAAAGGAGAGGAAGTCTCCAAAGACATCGACAAAAGGATGTCCACAGAAATGTTTGTCTCGGTATAAGAATCTCTCTCTCTCTCGCTCTCTCGCTCTTTCCTTTTTTTTTTCTTTTCGTATTTTTCCTGCCTGCATTTATTTTATTTTCTTGCAAGACGCCATTTTCAACTTGTCGGGGTGAAATGGTCTTCAACACGATACAATCCCCTCCAATACGCTAAAAGTGTCGCGACAGTTTCATCTGAAGATAACACGGTAAAAAGCAGGGCCTTTCCTTACTAACTAAATAGGATTTTTTTTTTAAAGTGACCTTTTCGTGCTAACTAAATAGTGTAGTCATTAACAGCATGACCTTTGCCTGCTAAGTAGTGTAGCTGTGAACAACTGACCTTTTCGTACTAATCAAAGTAGTGTAGCTGTTACTAGATACAGTGCAAGGTCCACAATTTTTAATCAAATAATTAAATTTATGTTGAATAGTTTATGTTGTCTAGTAAAACAACTTTTTTTAGTATTTAGGGGTAATTTTTAAATGATTGTTAGGACTTGTTATGATTGTGTTACATCAGCAAAGTTACCTACCACAAACCCAAAGAGCTACCGGACAGTGATTAGGTGAACATCTATGTTTATCCTAAAATGATTTTTAATTAACCAACAAACTATAAGAAATCAGCATTTAAACCTGTAATTATCGGGTGTACGTGGTTAAAACCTGGAATTACAAGACCTAAAAATGTAGTAATATTTGTTTTAATTTTTCAATGGCTGTAATATGTGACCCATCTCTTTGAGTTTGTAGGTGTTCTGCCAAAACTTACCTGTAGAATGACTGACATGGCAATAGACGACCATGGATAATGCTCATTACATTTAAATCTTTCAAAAACCTATAGACATATATTTCAAGACGCATTTACAATTTGCAGTACAATATAATGTTTGAAATATGTCAGAATATTATTTAATAGTTTATTGAACTCAGAACCGCGTTGGGAATTAGTTATTTTTCAACCCCCACGCAGAGGCTATCAAACACCAATTAATCGTTCAAACTTCTCTCTATCACTGTTTTCTGGCATTTTTCTCTTTCTTTGCCTCCCACCTAGCGCATCGCCCAGATTTGATACTAAACATACATGTATCTATTTAAAAAAAAAAAAACCTGCAAAATTTGTAGCTGCTGGTTGCGACTCCATGCAGGTTGGTGCGAGTACAAGTGTATGTCTCATTATACTAAGATGAAATTATGAACGATGTTCACATCGCCAGGGCTGACGACTTCTGTCGAGAGTTGACGAGGCTGGCAAGGCAGCGGCTGCGGCAGTTTGTATGGATAGCTTCCCTTTATCCGACGCGATTAGGTGGCGGCGATGGGGGAGACGAGGTTCAGACGGTGCTCGCTACATCCACAGCGACTTTCACATATTCACCTTCCCCAGACGTGAAAATGGGTTTCTTTGACTACAGGTTTGTGTGAAAACTGCCGCTTGGTTTTCGAAGAAAATTGTTCAACATTCTTTCTCTCACATTCTGTCTGTAGTTACATTGTTTTGTCCTTCGCATTGTCATTTCCCCCTTACCTCATGTTTACTATGCTTTGTGTTGGGAAGATATGGTAGTGGAGACAAAGCATGTGTGTGTGTGTGCGCGTGTCTGTGTGTGAGGGAGAGAGAAAGAAAAAAATCGTTTGTTTTTATTCATGCACTTTATTAAATGACGATTAATTTTTTTTTCTTCAAAGCTTCATTATAACATTCAACGAAACTTCATTCCGGAACACTCTAGCTAGTCTGTTGTCCTCAGGCTGTTGTTCAGTGACATCCTGTGGAAAATAAAAAAAAAAAAAAAAAAAGCCATCTGTTGTTTAGTACATGACTCTCATCTACCTCACTCTAGGTCATCGGGGTGTTTAGCTATGACACCCTTCAAACTCCACAAACAATTTTCGCGCTTCATTGGCTTCAGCATAAGTAATGTATATGTGCGAGTCTTTCTTGTTTTTCAGTGAATGTTTGTTTGTGTGTGTGTTTAAAAAAAATCTCTCCTTTTCCCTTTACCATGATGCTAAGAAGATCGCCAGCTTCCGCTCAAGTTGCTGAGCCAAAAGTCGTTGGTCCATACCGTCTGTCTCCAGACGCACATTCTCCGCCATTAAGCCTTGTGTCGGTCTGGATGGAAATAGCCTTAAGATTTCTCTTTAGAGACATTTCCCACTTCGCCCTTGTTGGGGAAAAAACAGAGTGAGGGTGTGGGTGGGTAGAGTGTTATGTGGTTCGGTCAGTCGTCTTGCAAACAGTCTTCAATACACTAACGGACAGAGCAACGTTGGAAGGATGGAAGAACTGTTGGCCATTGATGACAGTTCAGTCTGTAGTGTAATCTGTGTTTGTTGTCAATGTTATGACTTCTGTGATTATTTGAACTAACGTGTAAGAGAAAGTGTGTGTGTGTGTGTGTGTGAAGTTCTTTTTCCTCTATGAAATCTTTCTTTTCCTCCCATGCATCACATTTTCAAGCTTCACAGTTTTTATTCATTCACATATCACGTACATTTTTTTCAAATCCCGACATTTTTTTTTCCTCTTTCTCTTTTGGCAGCAACAATCCGTCATAGGTGCTCGCCGTAATTGATGGCGGCTGAAATTCAATATTTCTGCTCATTTGCACAGGCAGAGGGAAGCCAAGGCAATTATTTATAAATTATGCATCAATTTTTGTATATTGAATTAGCCAAGACATATTCCCGTTTTGCCGCCTTCACAGATCCAAAATCATATTAGGGGGAGAGAAGGCAGTGAAAGAAAGAATGCATGAGATAGTATGCCTGTCGTTACCCATACGTTATCCTCCATCTCCACCCTCCACAAAAGACTCCCCCTACTTCTTTCTCCTTTCCCGTCAGACCCCCGCCCCTACCAGCCTCCCAGCGGTCCCTTCACTCGCATTCACTTTTTTTCCCCTTTTTTTAAGGGAAAAAAGGCCTCACTCCGTTCTGCTCTTCCCGACATTCTTTGCGAAGTATTCATGCATAGTGTATAAGTTCACAAAGGAGATGACACTCTTAATTCCCATTTTTTTCCTCAAAATTTAACAGATGAAGCGATCATTAGAGCGGCCTCTGCGCGGGGTTAATTCAATTTTTGCCTCGGCACAAGCGGACAGTGTATGAATATGTCAATTACTGCACGTGAGGACCACGCTGCTAGTACCCTCCCGAACCCTCCAGCACCCGCTAGCATCCTCCCCCGCTCTCTCTCTCTCACACGCACGCACGCACACGTACGCTCGCGCTTCTTCTCCACAGAACGTGTCATCGAATTATGAGTTAACCCTCCCCAAGGGGGTGTAGTGTGTGCGTGAGAGCTGTTCAGTTAACAATAGGAAAACGTTATTTGTACGTGTTCGCCCTCCTCCTGAGCTCGTTATGGGGGCTGGTGATTGACAGTCAGGTTAAGACTGGTGATTAGCATTAGTAATGTTAATTTAATATTTTGTGTTATTAGTCTGCTGAGAGTGACTTACACTTAGCTCAACGAGTTTCCTAGTGTTTCGTTTTTGTTTCGCTCTTGAGGCAAGGGTTGTGCTTGAGTCTTAAAACTGTCCAAAAATATTAGTTATTCTGTGCATATACAGTATATGTATAAGTCATAATTTCGCTGGTTGTACGATTTTCAGGATCTCGTAACCTCCTTCGAGTATGTCATTAATAAATCATTGCCTATTCAATCTCTTAATCTTGCCCAGCTTGACTAAATTTGTTTGGGACGGGAGTGAGTAACAAAATACTGTGGTCGCCACAGTCCTCGCCTTTGTCCCGCATCCAAACATGGTCACGTGATGTCTAGCCCTTGGTCAGGCAAACACCTTAAAGGCAGGAGTGCCAAAGGGAGGACTTTACAAACAGAAAATAAAACAAACTCGAGGTGCTTTTTTATCGTAAGTAAACTGTTGATGGAAGAACGACACTAAAACTGTGGATAATTACAGCTTTGACACTTACCTATAAATGTTTTGGCATTCTTCTTTCACCTTTGACTCGCGTCTTTGAAATCGTGAAGAAGAAAATATTTTTTAAAGAAATAAAATAATTAAATAATAAATAAATATAAAAAAGATGAATTAAAAAATTAAAGAATACAAAAATAATTAATACAAAAATATTAACAAATAAAAAAATCCACAAAATACACAAATAGTAACATATATAATAATAACAACTATAAAACAATAAATTCAATAAAAAAATAACAATGATAATAAAAATAAGTCCAAAAATAGGATTTTTTAAAAAAGGAAAATCTAGTATAAAGTGACAAAGATACAACAGGGCCATTAAGCAGATTCGTGCTCTAGTCCATTCCCTACCCGCTCCGCTATCTCGGAGGAGCGTGGTCGAGTGTTTATTCCTGCACGCAGGGGTGCGAAGCGGCCTGAAACAAAAACGGTGAGGTCACTGCCGTCTGCAAGTTTATGAACTAATGACGCCTCTGCCCGCCCTCTTCGCAGCCTTTTGTCAGGAGAGGAAAGAACAAGAAAGGGGGGAGTGGTCTTTTTCTCGTGGAGGCCGATGATTCTACCCATTAGATCACACTGCAGTCTGGGGTGGCTGTGATGCAACTGCTTCCTGTGCGGGTAGCCATCGTTGTGCGCATGCGCACGCGGGTGAGTCGGTTGGTGGGATGTTAGACAACTGGTTAATAGAAACTGTGCCTCTTTCTTTCTCTCTTTGCCGGTTGTTAAAAAAAGTGATCATTGTCATTCTCTTTCTTTTGTACAGAAAGCTTTCGCTGTCTTGACTTCAAGAAAAGCTAGAATTCCATCTCGTTAACTTACAGTCACGGGCAACTTCTTCCCCCTTGTCCTGATTATAACAACAAATGTTAAGTGAGTCAGTCTTCTATTGTTTGTGTAGTCTGCAGTAGAACCTCAAACACACAATCACAAGCCTCACACACACACATACACGCTGGTAGGAATTCCAGACACCTACTGTTGCAGAACAGGACATTTTCTGTCTTGATGGACATGATGACACGATTAACCTCGATTCGAAATATTCTAGTCCAAGCAACAACAAAAAACTTTTAACTGGAAGAAAAGTCTGGGAAGTTTGGTAAAATGTATGTCTATGGCCTTAGTAACAACATCACAGCAGCTTGTCCCTAGAAACATAACCTGGGTTCAAATATTTCAGTTCATTACATGTAACTGCTTCCAGTAAATAACATTCTGCAACGAGGCAAAGGGCGGCGCAGAACGAGGCTGAAATTCGAACCTTCTTTTAAAGGACACCAGAGGTACTTGCAGGGGTAAAGTCAGGATGGTGAGACCCTGCACGATATACCTGTCAACTTGTACAAAACATGCAACTTGAGCTTTAAAGAGAGTCAATGAGCTGATGTTGTATAAAAGCATATACGGTGCACTTTCCATTAAGGTGAAGCATTGAAGACAAACGAGGTTGTGATTTGGGAAAAAATGAGGACTTTCTTGTTAAAGTCGAGAAAACTGACCTTAAATGGTCTGGTGAGACTCTAGGTAAAGCCATTCTTCAAGGTAAAATGCAAGGGAGGCCATTTAATAACGCAGAGACGAGAGAAAAAGAAAAAGATCTTTGTGGCAACTGTCAAAGACCAGGGAGACCAGTAGATAGAATATTTACTTTGATAGAACTTATTAGAGACCAGTAGACAGAACTGGTAGGAATATACTGTTAAAATATTGTATCGAGACCATGAAGACTGTAGACAGAACTTTTAACGAGCCATGAGCAATGTTCGATAACATAATGGTTTAGATGATGATGATAACTGTGTAGACAGCGATGACAAGTATGATGGATGATAATGAAAGTATTGTTACACCAAACTGAAAGAACAATTTAGAGCGTTTGTAAAATAATAGATAAATATAAAAATTCAATTTGTTTATACCATATGTGGTTTTACTGTTCAGTAAACAATTAAATGCATTGTTAATGCTAATTGATAAAAGTTTTCAAACGAGTTTCAACAAACCTTAAAAGATAAGCATCAAGACATAGAAGGTGATCATAATGACATATAAACTAAAGGGGAATATTGTTTATCCATTTAGGCATTGCTTTTACCGTTTAATATTTTAAAAATTTGCCCAATGATCTGATGGTAAAGTTAAACTTTAGACACGATAGCATTCAGTTTTGGTTTAGATATCTCAGACCTGCTGTTGTCCTCTGAAAACATGTGTAAGTATGTAAGAAGGAAGTGTAGAGCACTCATCTGATGCTGGTTGAAATAAGAAAATAGCAACAAACTAGTTGTGGGGTGGCTGACCCTTTTAAAGCTGTCTGCCCGTCAGTTGACCGATCGTCTTTCTCCTCGCACTTTTTCACTTACATATTCCAGTAGTCACATCACGAACACTAACCTGATTGGGCAATATTTATTCGCATCCAGCGCCGCACTCGTGATTAACATCATTACCATGGATCCTTTTTTCCAGGCAGACCGCAAAGTCCAGAGCGCAGACTTTACCAAACTCTTCACGACTCCCGGCCCAGTTGACAATTGCCAGTTTTATTTTACCATCGCACTTTGGCCGCTAGACGGCCATAGATGGGAAACAGATGAAAATTTCCTCCATCATTCCGCGAGCAAATGGTGTGACCAGGATTGTTGTCCCTCCCCACAACCAACCCCTTCCAGTCTCATTTTGTAGGGCGATATGGGGAACTGCTGTGTTGGCTTCTGATTGTCTTCCTCCCGGTTCTTCACGGAGTTGGGGAGGTTGATGGTGGTGGTGGTGGTGGTGGTGGGGTGAGAAAAGAAGTCGGATTTAGTTCCGATACTCTCCTGTTTCCGCAACGGCGGAGACACCATTGGCGAAATTACTAAGATCAGAATACCTCTTACTTCAGCTCGTGGAGAGCTCTTCTCTGCCTTCACGGAAAACGCGAGAGAAAACGCCTCCAGACGATGCATTTGTGTCTGTTTCTCTGTTGACACAAATCCGGTGTTCAAGTTTGGATACATTTTTCACACAATGAAAATAACGGAGTTACATTTGAAGAGAAATTTCCAACCTTTTCTTTTGGTACACACAACTCACATTCACTTTTATATATTATATAATACATCATAAAATTTATACATTAATACAAACACAAATATTTATTAGTATGTTGCGATTAAATTAAATTAATTTACAACCTCGGCAACACAAGATGAAATAAAGCTCTCTTAAAGAAATAAGAAACTCCAAACAAACAAAACTTCAAAAAGAATTGTTGTTCTGACAGACACACACACACACAAAACAAAAACAAACAAGTTTTAACCTAATTCTAACAGAAGGGCTGACTGTTTGAGTGTTGCGGGTTTTATCAAGAAGGACCGAAGATCCCAAAACAAATAACCTTGATGGAAATACCCGCCGACCTTTTCTCATCCGGGAGAGGATTACTTCAGGTTATAAGTCTATCTGCGGGGCCAGCAGCGGGCGGACAAAAATCTGGGACCTGTGTCAATCGCTGCTCGCCGCGGCCGTATTGACTGATGTTTTCAAAGTCAAAATTGATCAGTCGGCGAGAATAACCGGCCATGGAGTCGCCAGAGAAAGGGGCCCCTGTCACACACTGCCACCACAGTCTGATTCCAAGCTTGCTGAGGGCTGAACAGCATCCCCGTCACGTGACCAGACAGTTTCTTGACATTAATACTTTTTTTGAAGAATGTATCACCGATTTATTTTTTTTTTTTAATGCTGGTGGTGCGAGAGATGCTCGGAAAATATTTTTTTATTATTTTATACCCCTGGAAGTGTTTTAGTAATTTTCTTTTGCACTTACATTGAATTGTTGTTTTTTTTGAGGACCAGACGTCCTTTTTGGTGGCGGCCACAGCCCCCGAGGTAAACACGTCAATCTTAGCTTTTGTCTCCTAACTCTCCATCACCCTTTGTTTTCATTTCCCATTCTTCCTTATTCGCAACCGCTCCCCCATCTGTTTCGTGTCACTCATCATTGGCTCGGTGCAGACATTCGTCCGATGGCACAGGCAGCGCTCAAGAAGGTTTTTGTCTGGCGCCATAGATGTCTGGACATTGATACAGGTTCGACTGTGTTAAGACTGGTTTCCGGCCACCAGACTCGCAATCTTAATTTCTTTCCGTTCCCTTTGTCCGGCTGGGGATGGGGAATCTGTCTGATGGGACACAGAGATCCTGAATAAGGATTTGGTGGTTCAGTCAATATTGGAACCAAGCGCCGGGTTAGATATATGAAGGTCATCGATTATACAGCTGGGGGTAATTTTCTATATTGAAGCAAATGGACAGCGGAGAAGATTCATCAGTGCTTCAGAATTATAGCCAGACGCTGAAACAATGTATGTGCTGCCACATTAAGTTTGCTTGGAGGAAGAATAAGAGACAGAGTTCTCATTGCTTCCTTTTTTGCTCGACTAAACTCTGGCTGGTAAGTCAGACTCTGTTATTTTAAAAGACAAGGGAGAGTGAGGGGAGAGGGGAGGTAAGTAAAAAAACATCCTGAGGTAGAGTGACAGGGGAGGTAACTGGTAATGGGACCGAAAAAAGAATGCTTATTAAGAGTTTTATCTTCAGACTGAAAAGCTCATTACAGCAGCTAATCGGACACCTCAGCAAATATCTTTGTACAGCCTCTTGTTTGATCAAAGTTTCAGACAGAAACAAAAAAAAGCAGTTTTCAAGTAGCCGTTCCATTAAGCAAGCAAGTATTTGCCTTTCATAGCTTGTTGATCTCTTTATCTTTTTTATCTTCCTCTTCATTTCTACCGGCTAATTCTGACCGAGGGTTTTTGGCCTCCGGCCGATGCAGTCATAAACAGCATCTCAATTTTAATGGACGCCAGCACCGCAGATGCAACCACACAACCTCAAAGGGCGCATTCTTTGCTTCCCCCGATAATACAGTCCTTTCACAAAAAAAAATCAGCCACATCTTTGTTCTTGCCTGCGAGTATAGATTACATCCGTCTTTCATTTAGTTTTTATCCTTTTGTCCAAGCTGAACTAATTGGGCATATTAATGACATTATTTGAAATTCTGTTTCAACTTCGTCCCTCAGAAGACCGCTATCTTTTCTTCTTTCCCTCGTTTCGAGTTGTTTTTCTTCTGCCTGCGCCCATCTTTTCTCGTCAGATTGCTTCAAGAGTCAAATAACCAATGATACAAAATGGCAAGGTTGCATTATTGACCTCACCCTCTTCTCGCCCTCTCTGCGCGCGCGCGCGGAATCGACCGTTGACCTTCGTGTTGTGGCCGTATCATCTTTGCCTAAACGCTGTCCATTCTGCTTCGACCAATTAATATCAGGATGCCCTCTCTCGCCCCTGAAATAGCATGTTCTAATGCACCCCGAGCACAGGCCTGGTTTTTTATGCGGAAAGTGCGTGGGGAGACAACCAGCCTCTGCGGCGTGGCATGCCAAGACGCAGTAAAGGACAGCAAGGAGTTATGGTACCCGGGTATTTAGATCTTCCCCGGGTGGCTGCCACGTCGCGACCACCGAGATCATCATGGTGGCAGTGAGATGGGTCCCGCCTCAGCAACCTTATATTTATTGCATTGTGATGAGATCATTGATATCATCAATAAACGTATCACCCTCATGTCTTTCAAGAGCGAAAGAAGGAAGTAGCTCGAAACTTGCTTTTAACTGGCTTTTCTCCTCAAAATTCTTTCCCAGGACACTATTTAATTATTGTACTTTAATTAAGTATAGTCATTATAATTTTGAAACATCTTCAGCTTACAGTAGTGACTATTCTTATATAATAACTTATATTACATTTTCGATACTTTAGTCAGTTTTGTTTTTTTTTTTTTTTTTGTCATGTTTCTGTCATTGGAAGTTGCTGTTGATATAAATGTAGAGTTTATCATATCTTTATGATCTCCATCAGAGCTATGTGAATGAAAATCCCTAACTGGTGATAAAAACTTTGCATTGAAGTCTACTTCAGACGTCAGAGAAAAAAAAAAAAAAGAAACAACCATTGTAGATACAAAGGAGAGGACCTTGCTTAATATTCTACCAACGGCTCCTGAAGAAGAAAGGTATAACTGTGAAAGGGTCAGCCATCAAGCAGTATGGAAATGCCCATCGCAAAATCTCTTGTCCGACAGGACGACAGAATCGATCCCATTGTGCACGTGGGTTGACGTCGAGGGCTGACATTAAGTCTTCCTGTGAGTTTTGATTGCAGATTGTAAGCCAGGCAGCGGTCACGCACCTTCCAGCCGTCCACATCGAAAACAAGAAGGATTAGTGGTCATTTCACAGGCCAGCGCGCCGTCCTCGGCCAGGATGGCTTCCTCCAATCTCTTTCGTGCGAGCTGCAGATGTGAGTGCTTGGCCGCGGACACGGGGCGAGAAGCCGATGGCGACATGGCCATTAGGAGGGAGACACGGACGGTCATCGGTGGTCCGAGCAGCCGCTGGCCAAGAGCTCTGGCTACATTTGCCTCCAAACAAGCTCCCTTCTCCTCCGATCACTTCATAAAATCCGCGCTCCATCTCCCCTCGCGAAGATTTGATTGACCGTCAGTAAGCTGCCTGTGCTTTCGCTGCCCAGGGAACCCGAGGAGGCGCTGCGCGTCCTGAGAGACTTATGATTCCTTTCGCAGACGGTTATGATTAATGGCACTGCACGTTGTGGGTCTCGAAAAGTAATTACCAGGGTCCTGGCACGCGCTGGAACCAAGTCACCAGCCCTCCCTTTCCTCCTTTAGCCTATCCACGCCTCCATCTCCTGCCTCGTGTCACAGACCCTGATGGCGTGGTCACAAGACCCTCGCCAGCCGCGGCTGTCACTCTCCTCCAGCCATCGCTTGGGGCTTTGGTTGCGCGGAGTAGGACCAAGACAGTCCTGGAGCAGCTTGCATGAAATGCACCTACATCCACTTTCATATATAGCTACATACTAGTACAGCTCACGCTAGGCACAGTATATTTTACATTATTTTAAATTATGAAAATAAAATGTCGACCACCTACACCTACAGGCTCAATGTTTTATATTATCGTTCCATATTGTGGCAATAAAACAGTCCCTCGGTTATCCTCTCTCGGGATTCTGAAAATTTGAAAACTGACAACTCTAAACAAAAACAATGTAAGGGAAACAATCCAAACACACGCGATCTGGTGATCGACTACAAGCTGGGTCTGGCTTACAAACATAATCCGCCAGTTCCCTTTATTGAGGTGATGACATGTCTAGAATGTTCTGGGTCGTCTCATTGTTATCAAAGCATCCTTTGTCGGTCTCTCGAGGAGTGTGGCGATGACAGTTCTCCAGGCACCCGAAGTCTTCCTGCGAACATTCTTGTAGGGTGTGAGATCGACTGCGGGAAGTCGATAATCTTTGTCCTCCACCGCCTCCTTTGATGGCCGTGTGCTGACCTGTCACATGTAATGTTTCTGGCTCCGTGAGTCCGGCAGACATCTTTGTACTCCATTCCACCTCCAGCTCCCCACACTGGGCCTCGACTAGAGTTGTCTTTAGTGTCAGCGGTTTGTCAAGACCAGGACCAGGGCCTTCTCTCATGTAGTCTAGACTTAAATAGCGAGTAAAATATTGTAGCTGTCTTCGTGCAATTTGTACATTTTATTTATTTTACCTTCTTCAATTTTTTATTTATTTTTTAGGGTAGTAGGTCGGAAATCTGACAGTTGATGAGCTAGCATTAGTAAGCGCATCTTGTGATGGCATTAACAATGATATCAGTAGTAAACACGAACAAATATTTTAACGGAAGAACAAAACAAGCTCCCTCCTTTCCTTACCGTTTTTTAAATATGTTTTCCATGTTTTGGTTCAATTGTATATTTCTTTCCTTTCCTTATCTGTTTACACTCAAATGACAATCGAACTGAGAGCATTTATTTCAATTGAGGAAGTATTACAGCTTCTAGACTTTTCTGCTCTCTGTGTAACAAGGGGTAGAAAAAAAACTGTAGAGAATGGTTAAGAGAAGGAATGACGAAATGTATTCAGGTTTGTCAGTGAATAAACAAAAAATCCGCTGAAAGTTTGTTATCAATCAATTTATTTTTCTTTTACCATTGATGAGCTGTCCGGGTCTGACTTCTGTCACGGTCTTATAAATTATTTGTCCGTCTATGTATAGATATTTTAAAAAATGTGTGGATGTGAGGACTGGGTATTCTAATTCTTGAGCGGGTGTGTATGTCTGTATGTGACCCAAACTTTTCATTCTTCACTCTCACAAACCCATGTGTTATCCTTTGAAGTCCCAGCTACCGGAAGCGGATCTTGTATGGCGGAGCTGCGCCGTGGCGGACTTGATGACTGCAGCTGTCGTGTGAAGAGGCCCTTACTGTCCTTCAAGTCTGGCATACGCATTGATTATGTGTCTGCGAGGCTGCCCCAGCCCCAAATTCCCTAATATTCCGCTCCCAAAATTTCATTTTCCCTTGCATAGCTGCGTGTCATACAAGATTATTAAATGTAATTCATATGTTTTCAGTGAGGAGGGGGTAGGAGGAGGGTTGCATTAAAACACGACGAGAAATGGGTTTGGCAGCAAAGCGAGGCGCTCGCGGGTCGGTTGTCCTGACAATTTTCACCCGGCGATAACACAATTAGGAGGCCAAAAACAGGGCTAACGCCGGCTGACCTCCTGGTTATTAGAAGATCCCAAGGAATCTAATACCATAATCATGGTGGATTGAAGGGGCCGAATTATTAGAAAATACATCCGTTGAGAAGAGGGGAGAGGCTTGTCGTTGTCCCGGGGTCGCGGCGAGTCAATTTCTGGGGCGAGATGTGTCACGGGAGGGCGATCATGTCAAGCAGAGGACTCGCTTAATTGGCATCTTGATGCTTGCAATCGGCCTGGATGGATCAAATATTGCCTTATGCAAAAAGAAACGCGGACGCGCGCGCGCGCCGGTCTCGTGATCCGGGACAGTCAGAGAAGAAGCAGTTGATATGACTCCCCCACCCCAACCTTAACCCCCTTCTCCCCCATCATTGTCTACCTCCTAGCACCTTGAATTTCCCTTCCCCATTTTGTAGCCACTCCCCTGGTTCATCATCGCCATGTAGGTGTTATTGTGAATACTCCTCCTCCTCACGGAACACTCCCACCCTACCCACCAAGGAACAAAAGACGAAATATTTTTCAACAAAATCATGCGATGTCTGTGCAGGCCCGCCATTATGCCACGTATCCTGGGTACGCAAGTCTTGGACAGTGTTGTCGGAAGCCAATGCAATTCCAGCAGATAATGCCCTGCCAAATGGGCATGGATGCCCGAGGGTTGCCCTGCTCTGACCCACGCATTTACCCGGGCTCAGCGCACTGTCAACTGGGGATCAAGGGCCGCGGCTGGCGGGTGGTGCTTGATTAATGGCGGGGCCCGCAGAATGGGAGGCTTGTGATACAAGGGGAAAGGGGGGAGATTTGGATATTATCCATCATAATGGCCGCCTCATTGTCTTGCCGCCCGGAGGACGATATCTTGGCCTCGCAGGCCTTTGGTCTGAGACTTGGAGACCATGTCCTCACCTCGCACCACGCGCTGTTGTATGACAACTTATGTTGGAATTATTCAGTTGACTGTATCGTCTTTTAACTGTGTGTGGAGGGTGTTGTTATATACTTGTATACAGTCAACAAATGCATTATTAACACACAGCTTGCACTTACACAAGACAGACACGAAGGGTGACAGTCTTGCTATGTTTCCTTAGAGTTGTTGACAGGACCTGAGAAACTCTTTCACTTTGATGTTTACAACAGACCAGCCAGCGTGTCATCTGGAATTTGTCAATTAATGTCGGAATTTTTTCACAGGTAATATGCTTGAAATTTCCAAACAGAAACAATGTTTACTCGTTGCTTAAGATCCAGATGTCAACTTTTTCTGTCGCCAATGATCGCAGATGCGTGTTAGGAAAACTTTTTTTTTCTTCTCATATATGTGTAATCATGATAATCATACATAAAAATTAGTAAGACAATAGGATTAAAAAACCATAGCAACAGACATTTCTCTGTTTTTACCTGTGTAGTATTTTTACAGGACTGGTGAACATGTCCACGTACAACGATATTGTTAACTTTCTGTGCATGGGAATGTTTGCAGGCGTGTATCTGGAAACTGAAAGGGAGGAAAATCCATTTACCTGGATTCGGTGATATAATATCTTGCACTGAGCTTCCCCCAATCACTGGAAATATAAAAATTACACAACTCGTCCGTCGAGAAGCTTAAAAACAAAGAACTGTTCCATGAATTCACGATTGAGTAAATTACCTGTAATCTATTTTCTTCTGGCACACCTGCATCTCCTGATGCAAAATCGTCGCCGTTTCCTACGGAACGATAAGCGTGCTGAAATGCTAGCGCCACCATGGAAATTGTCTCCCTTTGCTACTAAAGTGTTCAGGAAGACTGAACCACCACTGTTCCAAGGGTAAGACGAGTAAACTACCGTTCGACACCCTTGTGGCCCAGAATACCGCCTTGCCCACTCCCATCCCAGTTGACCAATGATGGGTACCCGATACTTTGTAAGTAGATGGGAGGGAAGGATAGAGAGAGCGGGGGATATACACTTCGCTCAATTTAAGTTATGTTTCTACACCTTGCTGCTAAATAAAGAAATGAGTCGGGACTATATTTTTTCTTTACTTTTTCATCATCATTCTATGTCTACCACTCTACATCCACCCACTCACACGCACGCACGAACGCACGCACGCATCGTACTCTTTTTTTTCTCTTCAGTAGCAAGGCGGTTGTGCTGGTTGATCCGTACCAGCGATACAGTAAAATAAACCTCGTCCTGGAAATTGAAACTGTGTGTATGAGGGACAAAACAGGGAGGTTTGGTGATAGGTCTTTAAAAACATTTTTTCCTTTGTCTGCAAAGATGCTCTGTTATACACGTTTCTTGATTGCAGAAGTTACATTACGCCGATTCGTTCTCCATTTTGAATAAAAAAAGATATTTATGAGTTCAGATAATGTGCTGTAGAATGTTCATTTGAAACCAACACAACTGGTATCCACAAAAGTGCAAAATGTTTATTGTACTCTTTCTTTCCAGCTGGAGTAAAATCTGATAATACCAGGAGCAAACCGAGATTTTTCAGAATATTGTGTAAAGCTCCATTTTGGTTTTTCTTTGGCCGTTGAGATTATACCGAACATTATTATAAAGAATATTTCTGTGTAAACAAGTTGGAAACTTTATTCAGCCACTTCTTTCAATTTCTGACATTCGATACAGTTATAGCAGGAACCCTGAAACACAATCGATGTACTGGCAAAGCATTTGTAAAAATGTGAAAAAAGCCCACCTGAGATCAAAAGATCAAATGTCCAAATCCTGTAAATCGCAACACTCTGTAATACACACTCAGCTTTTCTATGGAGCATTGGGCCAAGAAATGTGTCCGTGGTCCTTCAGGAGGACGTGGACGATTCTGCGGTGACATTAAATGTCCTTTAAATGGAATGTTCCGATGAAATACTAGGTCATCACGCTTCTTAATGGCCTTTTAAAGTGGAAATTTTTTTGGAACAAAGATGTTAGAGTTGAAGTATTGTTCCTGAGATACTTAAACTTTCAAACAAATCTTCTCTTCAATCGATGAAAAAAAATTGTATTTAAAATTTTTCAAACTTAACAAGTAGTGTATTGTTCTAATTTTAAACTCGCTCACTTGACATTCGGAAAAATCTTTTAATATCGATGTTCACACTGCAGATGTGGTGAAGGATAAGTTGAAATAAAAGAAAGAAAAAAAATGTACCCATTAGACCAAGTATACAGGCTTCTCCATAAATCGCTGTCTCACGCCCCTCGTTAATTTTTTTGTTGTTGTTAAGTTTCAGGACAGAAAAGTCAGTAAACAGAACAAAGCGAGAATTGAATCAATTTTAACTTTGGACATTTCTTGTAAACCAAAGATACATCCGGGTTTGTTTTCTGGGAAAGTGCTGCACCGTTTACCGTTGCGAATCTTGAAGGATTTTTTGAAGCTCATCATGGCGTGTTGTTCATTTTCTTCTTGAGTTTTCATGTTCTATCATTTTTCATGATGTTGTCTTCTTGTCACTACTTTAAAAGTCAGAAGGCGGAATTTTGATATATACCTTTGTGTGTAGATGTTAAAAGCCTTGCTTGTCCGTGTGTGTGCGTGGACGGATGTCTGTATTCCTGTAAGTACGTAGGTGTGTAGGTGAGTGCATGCTCGTCTTTGTTCTCTGGATGCCGTGCCGACAGCAGGTGATAAATGAAGTCTTCTTACGATCTCAAGTTTACCGCCGAGAGACAACAGGTAACTGTTGCCAGCTACCGACTAATGAACAGGTAACAATTACACTAGTAGTAGCTCGCTCAGTCGCCATCTTACCACCAGGGTTGTAATGTTCAGGGTCAGACGCTCAAAAGCTGAGGGCACGAGTACCAGGAGTCTCAAGAAGGTGGGTAGGAGGGTGGGGCTGGGGGCAATGAGACAACCTGGAGCTGCCGTGTGCACTGGTGATACAGGTGTATGGAGTTTGCCTTGTTTGTCACACCTGTCTTGATTTCCTAACCGCGCCTTCAGTTCAAAGCGCCCTGGGGCATAGATGCTGTTTCCAGTTCCAGTTCTTTTGTCCTTGTCGAGTACAAAGAAGAAAGGCATCTGATGGCTTAATATACAAGCTTTTTCTTGCAGGTCTCAGGTTGCAGATTTCTCCTGCTAGCTCCTTTGTCAGGGTGTTTTACCTTCAAAGTACAAAAATCAGTTTCTACTGAAGAAAGGAACTGAAAGACAGCTAATAGGGCGTATTTCCGGAGACTATTACTTGATCAGATTTTTTTTTTTTGCATTTGCAGCCCGAGTGCACCTGTACCAACCGATCTCTTACACAGATCACCTTCCGCTAATGAGATAAAGTGATCACAAACGAAGTTTCATTTAGCTGCCTCCTTGAATGTTGTATTAAATACAATGTAATATTATAATTATGAGTCTAGAATAATAACAATAATAATTGAATTTGAAACACTTTCCCGTGTGGAGCCAGGCTCAATGACATGCGCACGAAGGACTACAACCACCCGATACACAACCCATAACATAAGAAACACAAGCCTCAGCAGACGGATGACATGGTGACAAACATGAGTAAAATGGATGATGATAAACAACTGAAAAGTAAGCCTTTAAAATGCAGTCTGTGTCCAGAACTGTAAACCAAAATGTGATTTGATTTTCTGACCTTTGCCCTGCAGAAGGGTTAGCTCGCACCAACAGGGAATAAGGCCACGCGCATCGGGACCACAGGGAGATTCATGTGTAAATGGATAGATAGTATACATACATTTATATACTGTGGCGAATTGAACAGATCATCAAAATTATCACTTTTTTTAGATAATGAGTGGCTCACAGTATTTAGCGAATGCATGGCTCAGAGTGTTTAAGTACATGACTCTTATCCATGATAATCTTCCTGGCTTTGGTTATCACCTGTACCTCGTACACCAGACTCACCTACTCCTGTTTCACTCCTGTCACATCGCCAGGTACATCTACCACACGACATTCTTGACTCGACCCTTAAATTCCTAAACTATCAGACCCTGGAGTCTGTCAGAACAGATTCAATGAAAGTGACTAAAAAAAAAAAAACCTGCGAAGAGAAAATGTGCGCCTTCTTCTTTCTTGTCTGCAAGCTTCTCCCCAAATTTAAATTCTTCCTTTAAACATCGCTTTTATATTTGCTGACATACCTTATTTCATAAGGATTTATGAAAAGAAAAGACCGCTTATTATTACAATCTCCCTGTTTCGATCCCTTTCCATTTCCTTTTAAGCGTGAAGATACCCGTGTTCCTACACAATGGGTAGATACACCTCCACAGTAATTGGATTCTTTACCAGGTCCGATCTGTTATGAGATATCACATTTTATTGTCGCCTGTGCTGGCTGGCAACTATTTACAAGATTAACCAGCTTACCTGGCCTAGAGTTGGGTCTTTGTGTTCTTCATGATGATGCTTTGCGAAGCCTCACTTTATAAATGAAGAGCAAGTTATCTTGTAACATCATGGCAGTCCTCAACTAGTTCGTCTCACTTTGTCATTCAAGCTAGCATTGTCAGAAGGCAGAGAAAAGGATTTACTAGGATTATATACGGGGTTAGGAACACAAAAGTGAGATTTTAGAAAATAAAGTAGTGTTGTGTGTTCTTTGTAATCTGTTATGCCTAGAAGTCAAACTAAATTTGCATGTCCTGCCCAGTTTAGCAGTGTGCTGGCCTGTAATTTGAACACATTGGCGAGAATAATAGGTGTTGATATATATATAGTGATAACTGTTCAGATTATTGCAGTGCCAGCTTAGATTGCAGGACATGATTGCAGAGATAGGACTGTTGAATATAATTGAGTGCTTATGTTAGCTCTTCTGCACATTTGCTTTTTATTCAGGACTGGTAAGCACTTAAAAAATACTGAGACATGAGGATTTTATTGCCTACAGATGCTAGACTTGCAAATATTATACAACAGTAAAGCATATTGCTAGTAGATGTTTTGCCACCATCGTCGAGAGATGTACCAGAGACGGGGTCTCCCTGTGGTTTCACTCCAAGTCTTTGAGGATCAGCTGTCGCTTGGCCTCAACAGGTAGTCCAAGGCACCTGGACAAGCAGTACACATCGACAGGTGAGACATCCCAACAAGCAGCACATCTCGGCAGGTGAGTGCATCTCGAGCATCCTCTGACCTCATCTGTCCCGCTTTTTCTTCCAGGTCATGCTCCCGGCGTCAGCTCTTCACGAACGTCAACAGCGACTGGCGACGATCCTCCAGCACCAACGTCAGTCTGATGTAGTGGTGGCAGCGTCTGACGCGCCCTCGCACACCAGAACTCTTTCCAACCACAGTCCCTTGACTTTTTTATCATCGTAAGGCACACCATTCAAAAGAAGAAAACCCCTAACCCAGCCCTCGCTTTTACATCCGTCTCATTGTCCATTCAGCGCCGACCAATCGCCATAATGCATAATGTGTAGAAGGTAAGACACGCAACTGTATTGTGGGGGGTAAGACGACCCGGCATACCGTATTATAATGGAGGGCAGTGAGATGAGGTCGGTAAGAAAGAGAAGGGAGGGACGGCGGTGGCCAAAGTTGTTTCTTTAGTGCACGGGCTCTGATTTATATTGCTCGGTTACCATAGGGGAAGAATGCAATATTTTACGAGGTGATTTTGCATGAATAATGTAGCAGGCCTGGGAGAGTTTTCTTACACGTTATTTTATGGGCACTGTCTGTCTTTTATGGGCCGTTTGAACACGGCCCTCGCTACTCACCCACCCACCAAGTCGCTGGCCGACCTTTGCATACCGACGCGGGACATCAGGACAAGTCGCACTGTCTGTCCCAGACGGAAAAGTGGGTCACCCATTCCAGAAAGCTGTTAGAGGGGCGATTTCTTAAAGGTGGAAAAGTTTGGGGGACTTCTCTCCCCGAGACAACTTGGTAAAGATAAACTGATGACGAGAAAATCACATTTGAAATCTTTAAAGTTTTGCTGTGAGGTTGGGATGGGGAGAAGGTCTGGGAGGCAAATTGCAGTGAAGGTTAGCAAAATGTAATAATCACTTGAGATGGAAACAGTGTCCGCCATGTTTCTGACAGACTGTCGGAACTACCGAAGACGAAAAGAAGGAGAAAAAGAAAATAAAACCTAGAAGAAATAATTATGTTTTTAATATTCATGACAATAGCGACACACGGTCTCAAAGAGTGAGATGTAAAATGGAAACTTTACATCCATAAAGAAAGTGTTGGTGTCGGCTGAATGTGAAAATCCTGAATATTATCCGTAAATAAACTACATTCACCGCATTTTCTATTTTTTTACAAAAGCGATGTCTTGGCATTTTCATCTTCTTTAAAAAAAAAAATGCTTGGCTGAGTCTGTATATTCGGTCTTGCCTAGGCAAAGAAAGATGTGGCAGGTAGAAAATTTATTACATGGTTTTTAACATTATGTTTTGGAAACGAATTCTTTATTAGGTATTCTTTGAAAATTTTTATTTATTTTTTTTTTCTCTTTGGCTTCATTGAACCCGTTGGCGTTGTTTACAAACGAGAATATTTCTGGAGCTGCTGTTCTTTGTCTCTTTTTTTGGTGAACAAAAGTTGAATTTTAAAGGCCTTCGATGTCATGTCTTAAAAAGCAGACAGATGAATGCTATTCTTGTGGCCAGTCGGCGAGAGGCGGACAGGTGTCTGAAGACATAAATGATCCAGTGCTGGAGGGAAGTCTGAGGTCTGTGCGCCAGACAGTTGTTAGACCTTCACCTCTAGGAGGGAATTAATCTCTAGTCTTCAGTCAACCCCTCCCCGTTTAAAGAAAATTAAAATCATTGATTGAGGTGAAAATAAGAGGATTCCCTTTCAACTCGGTGAAGGGTTCAAGTATTTACCTCAGTGTTGTCAGAGACATTCACAGGTTTAACAAAGTGGATGGGTTCAAGCGAAATTGTTTTCGGGTATGTTGTGAAATGTGTTGGCATTAGCTTCAGCCACCCTACACATTGAGCTAATGTTTTCAGTTTGGAGAGATTGTGTCCTTGCTGTTGATCGGTAAAACCTGATTCATTGTCCTACATCCGAATGAAGTTTTCATAAAAATTGAAATTATTACAGTTCTGGCAATGCGACTGACCCATCGTCGTCATACTTTTCGTGTGATCAGAACAAGAACGGGTAGTAGCAGATTATGTAACGGATAACACAAGAAATCAATAATAAATAACAAAATAATTAACTAAATAATGCAAACAGTGTGTTGATTGGTTACAAATGTCTACGTCACTGGCGGAAGTGAAGTTTGCATCGGCTGTTTAAAGTCTTTGACCCTACATGGACTTTTCTCTACTGAGATACAGAGAGAGAAAAGCACCGGGGTAGTTATTTATCCCAGCCAGGTCTGTCATCTAATAATTTCATTCATGACTTCTATTTCTCTATTTCTTCTTAAC
Organism: Pomacea canaliculata; assembly: GCF_003073045.1. Classification (NCBI taxonomy): domain Eukaryota; kingdom Metazoa; phylum Mollusca; class Gastropoda; order Architaenioglossa; family Ampullariidae; genus Pomacea; species Pomacea canaliculata. Next base: position 17,415,282 of record NC_037601.1, on the reverse strand, counting down.
AGAAAATAATTTCTTTCCTATAACGAATCTTTAGGTCATACCTCTTCCCCTCTCTCTTCCCGCCTCCCCCTTCTCTCACTTTCTTCCTCTTTCTTTCCCTCCAGTCTCCTTTTTTTTCTTGCTTTTTCATTTACTTTTTTATTTGAATGCTGACACTCTATCTGGCCATTTCTCAGTTGATGAAGGCGAAGATACTGTGCAGGGCAGCTCAAGACAGTTCGCATGCTGCTCGGCCTTTTATTCTCGGCTGCTTCCTGGCACACTTTATGGGTCTTCCATTGATATTTCATCAGAACAGGCAGGCAGTCACGCAGTGATAACTGCTCTCATATTTTTTCCACCTCGGGCCATCACCCAGGGAAAGTTTGGGTACAGTGGCACCTCTCTAGAGAGAATAAAAAAACATTCTAGAGACCTCCACGCCGGCGTGGGGCCGTTTTAATAACGGCAGGAGGAGGGAGGAGGACATCTTGTGGAGTTGGGAGGTATATGGGGGGGGCGCCCGTTGTTGTTGAAGCCACATGAAAGGATCTCGGGCAACGGGGAGGCTAGGGAAAGAATGACCTGCTTCACAACTTTTGTACAGGTCTCCACGCTCCTCCTTTGATTCTGGATGTTGTTCGTTATTGTTCAGAATGAGGTCCCCGAGCTAAAAATAACAACTGAACAGTTAAAGGAGCTGTGGAATGATCTTGAAAGCAGCAGGGAAAAAATCTGCTAAGAAATATATTTAATACATGAAACAAAGTGACAACGAGAGTATCTAGATGTATGGAGCTGTGAACAGTAGCAGTGCGTTCATATGAAATGAACGTTGGTTACAGCCGTTAGACGGTGAGCTGGGGTTTGTTCATGGGAACAACTGGCAGTCGGTGAGGCATGCAGACAGGTAGAAAGGTAGATCGAAAGCAATATATAAACTATTGGTTTACAAATGAAAAGATATAAATGTTTGGTTAGTCTTCAAATAAATGTATCGCTCTCGAAATAAAAATATTATTTCCTCACAGTCTCCAAAATTCCGTTTACAGATTCAAACCGTTACACGGTTGTCTACAGCGGAAACAAACGAGTGCGCATGTCAGTGAGCCATGAATAACAAAAGTCGTTTAACACTTGGGCAGACATCGTTGTCAGAAGATAGACATCATCTCGAATGGGTTCCTCCCTCCGCGCCCCTCCCCCAACCCACATCAAGCCATCATACAGCGGGCGACCTTTTACCCCGGGGGTCAAGCATTTCTCATTTCCTCGTCTGACCCCTGGCCTCACGTGCGAATTGTTCCCGCGGCGCCCGGCTGCAGTCTGCTGCCTGTCTTATTTTTCATAAAGTAATGAGTCGGGCGGACCATCGACGATTCCATCATTTGCTCATCCGCAGCAGTTCGCCGCCTCGCGCTGAGGACGATGAGCCACCCACTCCCCCTCCTGCTGAATCAGGGATAACTGCACATTCATCCCCCACACTGCCATCCTATCACCCCCATCACACACACACACGCACATCCCTTTGCCCCAATTACAAAACGGCGACAAGCGCAGCCACCAGCCCCCCTTGCCACCCCGTAATTGCTTATTAACTCCCTTAGCAAGGCCAGTCTCAAAGGGAAGGGGTCACGTGGGGAGGTAGGGGGCTTCAATGTCAAAGCGGATGGCAGAAAAGAAATTTTTCATAACTGCTAAACCGCGCAGCGATTCCCTCCCCTGTGCGCAATAATTTCCCCCCTTTCCCCACACACGTCCAGCGCATGCGCAGACAGACACTAAAGCTATTTCCCGTTTTAAAAGCTGGGTGAGGCTAGTGGGGTGGAGGGTGGAGAAAAGATAATGATTATACTTTGGCATTGGCAGATGGATGGAGAGTTCTGATGAAGCGAAATGTAAGCATTAGTTTGCTGATGTTATCTCCCTGGAGACGATTATCTACCTTCGCTCGCCACTAGTCCTTCGAGGATGAGCCGGTTTGATTGTCGGTCCTTCGCTTGTTTGTCTGACTGTCCAGCATCGCTGGGCTCGTAAACATATCACATTAGTATGCAGAATAACTTGCTCTAAAATGCATGAATAGCGTTCATTGACTGCACACGGATTGTATTACAGACCACAGACAATAGGGGGACCCCAGCTTTTGAGTAAAATACTTCGTCTTCACAGAATAAAACTTCTCTACGGTGTTGTATCCATTTTTCTCAGACCTATGTATAAAAAAAAATTTTTTTAAATGCCTAGACCATTGTTAACTTTGTGTATAATTATATATTTTAACAAAAGTAGTTATGCTTACCTGTAGAATCAGCTTCTAGTTTTTCTTCCTTCTGTGATGTAGGGCTAATCTTGACTTCTAACCCTGAATAAATGGTGTGATCTTTGTTGTTTGTTTGTTTGTTTGTTTGTTTGTTTGTTTGTTTGTTTGTTTGTTTGTTTGTTTGGTGCCTTGCTTCAGGTAACCCTAATGTCACAATCGACGCCATCAGTGGAGACAAGATTTTCAAACCATTCACAGGGTGACTTGTCCAGCAGGGATCATCACTTACCTGCCAGGTGTTTGTCGGCGACTATAATTGTAGCAGGGATGGAGTGCGCCCTTGTTCTAATCATAATTCGGTGTCTGCATCTCAGGGGAGTGCGCAGAATAAAGGTGATTCCCTACATGTGATGGGTTCGTTAGCACTCATCGCTGCGCAAAAAGGGAGGTCAGACAAGTTCGGGGAGATAACTCTGCCTACCGGAATTATGGCAACTGCTTTCATTTAAACCGCTGTGATAGGCCCGTGATCCCTTCTGGCCTTTTGCGAGAATGTGGTGAAATGGGAGAAGGGCAAGCATCCAAGAATATGACAAAACCCTGGCAAAGAAAATGGCAGGCTTCTGCCAGCAATATTGGGGCTTGTTTGTCCTGAAAGGTCACCAGCAGAGTCGCCGCTCTTGAGCCCTTTGACCTCACATGCTTCGAGATAAATGCTGGGAAGGTTTGCCAGTCGTCTTTGGATTCTTTGTTTCCAGTTACTTTCTTTCTTACCATCGCAAAATGTTATGGTACCCTCTAGTTAGACATGTGTGGACTGTGATTCACTGAAACATAATTTATTCTAGCGAATAAACGTTAGAATGTATTTATTTATTTTATATATACTTCAGACCAAGTCAGACACTTAGCTAACCAACCGATCAGCAATGGCTAGTGGCAGCAGTCTGGATACACGATTTTATCTTTTTTCCTCCATCATATGTGTGTACGTTGTAGTTTTTTTGTTGTTGTTGTTGTTGTTGGTGGTGGTGGTGGTGGTGGTGGTGGTGGTGTATGTGTGTCTGCGCGCGTGCACATATTCGTGTATGTAAAATGCTTTGAGCTTGTTTGGGGGAAGTAGTGCTGTGTAAATCCCCATTGTCACTGTCATGTTCAGTCATTACTCACTGCTCAGAAATTCCGACCTTTGCTCAGCCATTATTTCGTCCTTCCTTCTCACGCGCAGGTGTGGGTTTAGAAACACTGTACAGATATGACAACTCGTTCTCACGGGCTGCGAGAGAAGTGGAGGACCCTCCGTGTAACATGTCAATGGTAGACTGTACTTTCCTGGAACTATGAACAAAGAATTTGTTTTTCAGATACGAAAAAGAGTTTGTTTACAACTACTGACTTGTAAAGATCAGTAATCCTGCAGGTCTTTCAAAAATTTGTTTCTAATTTAATGTCATTATTAAAAAAAAAAAAAAAAGTTTGTGAGCAACCTGCCAAGGACCGGGACCTTTCTTCGCCGTCTGACATCGAGGTCGACTATCCGGCACATCTTACCAAATCTTGAGCAAAGCGACGCCTGACCTTTTGTAAGTTCTCCGAAATGTCTCTCAGCCTCTGAAATTATATCTTCTGTCAAGGATTTTCGCATCGCCCATTACCCTTTGTGTGGGAGCGAGGCGAAAAGGCACAGCCCTGCCTCAAAATGCCAGAAAGTGTGTGCCGAGATGGTGACGCTGACGACCTCTACAGTTCACCACAAATACTACAAAGAAATGTGGACAAAGGGGGGGGGGGGCTATTTCTGGTTCGAAATTTTTCAAAGCTTTCACGAATGTAGGAACGAGGGACACATTGGCGAGAGCTTGGTTACACCTTCAGTGCAAGCACAGTGACTCTACTCACTGCATGGCGGTGCCTCGCAACGGGAGTCAAAGGTCACTGGCCGTCCTCCCAGTCGGCACAATCAGTAACAGACCGAGCTTTGCTGAGTTGATTGAGAGTTTTCTTATTGACAATGTGCAAAAAAATTTATCTTTAACATAGATTATTATTAACATTTTCAAAGTCTTCATTTATGGTTTGTATTTATTCTTTTGTCTGTCTTTAGTACACTGTATGCTGATCCACGAACAAAAGTGAAACTAAAGAAATCTTGAGGTTAATCACTCTGATCACTGTGGTTTTTAATCATCATCAAAAGGAATTATACAGGTGATTGAGGCAACACGATGCATGTTTCCTCCATCTCTCACTCCAAAGTCAATGCCTATTAAGGAACAAGCTCAAAATATTTACACTTTTCTCAACCCAGACTGTGTGAGCGCTGGCAGGATAACACACCCACGGCAGTTTACAACACTTTTTTTTTTGTTTAACCACAGCCGCAACTGCTGAAGGTTCTGCAGAAGCTGTCGTCGAGTCCTGGTCCTAAGACATCAAAGTCTGTGTACAGATCATCAACGATGATTTACTTGCCCGTCAGCCACCAGGTCGAATCAGCCAACGGAGGTGTTGCAAAAACACGGAGCAGCCGTTAAATATTCGGGGGGCTGTGCTTGACGGGTGGAGATGAATTATGCTTGTAGCTGCTTCTTGACATTGCTGAAGGATCTGCCACACGTACCCGGCTTGTGTGATTGCTTCCCTTTATAAATTCGGTGTCAATTATTTATTTTTTATTTATTTCGTGTGTTCTGTCAATATAAGTTACAAGCTTGTGTGAATTTTGTTATGTAAAAGAAATAAATCCTGAAATGCTTCACATAAATGTTATAGACAATTTGTGTTTATTTTTCATTCTCCGAGAAGTGTTGTGAGCATTGTTTCAAGCAGTCTAATAAAAGGAGGCAGACCTTGGTTGAGTTATCTTATTGTTTTCCACTCCTACCATCTCTCTTTCTCTCTGCTTGTCTTGCTTTGTCTTTCTGGTTCATTGTTCTTTGTCTGTCTGTAAATTCGCCATTCTTCAATGCATAAATAAACCACACCTGCACATATACACGCCCATACCCTCCCACACACCAGAAAGGTCCACACATACTTACACACTGACATAGCACCGCACACCAACCCTCCTTCATCTTCCTCCCCGTCACTCCCACTCCCTCACTCCCGCTTCTTTCTCGTGTTTCCTCTTCCTCAAAAAATATATAAATAAATAAAAAAAGTTTTAAAATGGCCATGAACATCTGGTTTGGTTATTTGGATGATAACAGAGCTTTTGTCTCTGGAAATCAAAGCGCCCAGGAAGGAGGAGGAGAGAAAATCACACAAAAGGTTCAAAACCCGCGGGTATGAGATGTCTGAGTTTGATTATCTGCGGGAATCTGTCGACAGAATGACAGCTTGATGAACATAGCAAATGTCACCCGGGAGACAAAAGGCAGCAGAGCTCCTTCGGGGTGCTAGTGGAATGTGAGGAGAAGAGACTTGAACTCCTCCGCTTCATTGATATTTACTGAGGGTCGCTTACATGCAAACACATTCACAGTATGAAAAATATTACACAGCCAGTCATGTCTGTTGGTCCCGAAATAACGGAACAGCTACACAATTCAAATCTCACTTTCTTAATAAAAAGCTTCTGTAGAAAAGATAAAACTCTTTCAGGGAATGAAGGTAAAGAATGCTCTTTAATTAGAATCGGATTAATTATATAAAGAGAATAAATGAGGGAGACAATAGCACGTGGTAGGCTAAAAATAGGTTTTGGATTACTTATAAGTTTAGCAAAAGATGTGAATTATAATAACGAGTCACAAAGGTTGAGAAGAGGCAAAGAGGGGGAAAGAACGGGTAATGCAACTGTCTCCGAAAATGATTTAGTGCAAACATTCCCCGAGGTCTTTGCTAACGTCTGGAGAAAGAAGACAATAGAAGAAAAACAAAGACTAGCAGAAAGGAGATGGAAATAATGGGTGAGTAGGGAGAGTGAGAAGAAGGAATGTGACGTGAGACAAAAAAAGTTAAGGACAGCTTCTTGCCATCAGGACAGAAAAATGATATTCATTGATATAATCATTATTATAAATTATAAGTAATAATATGTGTGATAATTACGATTGATTTTCAATGTATTTTCTTGGGTTGGTCAGCACAGAGAGGTCGACTTGGGTTGGTTGTGATGCAGCGGGATGAAGACGATTTTTATTATATTCCATCTGTGTGCTTGAATGAGGGTGTATATCAGGGTGTATGTCAAGGTGTATGTCAGGTTTATTCTTTAATATATTTTATACTACTTCCACCTGTTGGCAACAACCTGACTTCTTTCAAATTTATAATGTTGCTCGTCCTCACGACAACCCCACAAAAGTCAAAATTTCAACTCGTCTTTCAAAGAATGGCTTAGAGTGCCACTACAGCATGGCAGCCCCCAATCTGGCATACAATGAGGTAGACCTGTGTGTCAGAAGATTGTTAGGAAGGAAATTGTTGGACATGGGAGCCGTTCTTCTTCACCTGCTCCATCTTTTGCCGGGCCAGGGCCGTGGAAACGACCCTTGCACGAGGGCCAAGTCGCAAGCCAGGCAGAACTAATGTTTGTCTTGCTGCCACATACAGCGAGCAGACCCCCAAAAAATATGAAAATGTAAATCATATTTCGGAGGATGGTAGCCACATTCGGGCCTTCTGCTTTTGCCATCGGCTTTCTCGCGGCAAATGAGTGTGTGAAGGCGTCCGTCATCGCCCCGACACTGGCGCGCACAGACTTCGTTCCGAAGGAAAAATTGATAATAAAGCGGGACTTGTTTTTGGTGTAAAACAACACCCTCGCCTCCTCGTGATTGATTTACACCAGCTGCAGGGAATACCATCTCTCGGGGGATGTATGAGTGACTGTGGCTTTTGGTAGAACATTGTTTTATTTCCAGGACTTGAGCGAACAGGCCGTCCTATCTTGCCGATGATCTACGGGGGGCATCCCCCCTGGGGCTTACCTCCCTCATCCTCCTCTTACATCCTCTTTTCTGTTTCTCACGTATACAACCAACCGATGCCAGTTGTCGTGACGGGGAGGACCAGTGTTATAAATCCGTCGTTTTAAAATATTGCCAACAAGTACTGCTCCTGTTCACATTTCGTTTCTTTGTCTTCCGTGTCATTGCTAGATTTTCAGCAACAGAAGCAGCTATGCTGCTTATTATTTTTACATATGTCGGTGAGGAGAAGGTCAGTGAGTGTTATTTTCAAAGCTTTGATTTTTTTCGTTCAAAAATATAATGGTTTTATGAATTATTTATTTAGGTTTTTGCTGCTTGGTTTTTGTTGTTTGTTTATTGCACTCGAACACGAACCTACATGAAAATAATTGTAAGTTTGAGTCGAGTAGAAAAGGTTTGTAAGTGTGAGGTGGGTGTCGGGAAGGTGTTGGAGAATGACTGTGGAGAGATCCACAGTAACTGAACTATTCATGAGGTCGTTTCCCATGCCTGTGTTTCAGAAGCAGAAAAGCTGTCACACTTTGAGCTGACAGCTCGCATGACACAAGTGTCTGGGCCACGATGGCACAGTTTAGAAAGGCAAAGGTCAGCCCATGTTCGTGACAACACTTTTTTCTGACCTGTAGTCAGGTCAGAGAGTGCAGTAGGTCCAGTCATCTGTCTTGCTTTCGCAAAGCCTCTGCTCGTGATAAGACTTCGGTCGCATCTGGTGGTGGACAGGAAGTGACGTGTGTCAACTGTAAGTGAGTCCAGGATTCAAAGTCCAGTTACTATCACTAAAGGAAGCTTCAATCTAAAGAATATTGTGTAACGACGATTTTGGAGAATTATGCAAGCATGTGACCTTATCATAAACCGAGGGTAGACTACTTCCGGTTTGATGTCTAATAGGGCGAACGTGTGAGCGAGTCTGTAAGCACGTGAGCACATGCTTTCAAAGTTTTGTTGTTGTGGTGGTGGTGATCCTTGGTGATAGTGGTTGAGGTGATGGTGCGATGACAAGTCCAAAGACTTCACATCCATGGAGGACTGAACAGGAAGTACGGCGGTTGGTGGAGGTGAACCTGAGGTTGGGTGGAGAAAGAGAGAGGGGGGACACCTCAAGAAGCCATGGGGGTCGGTGGTCGAGCCATAAGGAGGAGAGTGTTATAGGAAATGTCGCGGACAGTTGTGCCGGGGCGCGCGCCGGATCAGGTCGTCCTGAAATTGTATCGCCACGGGTGGTTAAAGTAATGGAGAAACAGAATGTTAGTTAATTTAAACCAACAGGAAACACGAGGGGCAAAAACGGATTGGAAGTGGCCCGAACAAGATATCGGGGCGAGAGTGCAATCAATCGAGGCGTTAGGCGAGTCGAGGGCCGGGGGTATGATTGTATGTCGCGTGCGCAGAATGCACGTGCACGCCTCGCGCCGAGTGGGAGGCCTGGGTGGCGTTGTTCACCCCTCGCCGAAATTCCTCCCCTCCCACCCACCCCCTTTTCTTTCTACCCCTACCCACTTTTCATCCCATCTCCTGCATCGCGAGCCCCTCTACTTCCCGTCCCACCCACCCGCCAACTCTCTCCCCGGGAAGGAAAGACACTGAGACAGCGCAGAAGAATGCAGAGGGATCAGTGAAAACCCACGGGTTGGGGATAAAATGGGAGGTTCTGTATTCAGAGCTGCTTGTTGCGGAATTGATAGATGATCTGCGATAGACACGGCCTGGTCTGAAAGAGGGATTATGCTCGGTGGGAGGGAGGCACAGCCGTGGAGCGAGGCCATCGCCCACCTAGAACTCACGAGTCGAAAATTGCATCGTCGTCATCATCTTCGTCAAGGACCTTTCCACCTTCCTTCATCATAACTGTCATAATCGTTGATGGGGTCTGTGATTCCTTATTAAGTTATTATGATTATATGCCGCCTGTGTAGAGGAATAGCGGACAACCTACACATCGCTCCTCCTCCTTTTACATCATTTACCTCCCCTTCGCTTGCTTCCTCCTCCCAAGCCTATCACCAAGTGAAGGTTGGCTGTCCTGGTTCAGCCCTCGTCTCGGACACGCTGTTGTTCGCATGTGGTGTTTGTTTACAGGGCTGGCTGTCTTGCCGTGATATAGTCTTGGCTGGCTCGGCGTAAAACACAATCCTCCCTCCCTGTCCTCCTCTCGACACATCCTTCGGGTCGCACGGCCACACGGAGCATCCCCACGCTCACCCCGTAACCTTCGACACACCCACAGTCTGTCGAGCCTGGAATTGCCAATATCCTGGAAGCATGCTCCTGGGCTCTGTGTCTGCCGGACCATCAGAAGTGACCGCTCCCACCCATGACCCTCCAGAAGGATGGAAGGAGGTTTTGGGGGAAAAGGGACAGTGGAAGGATCCGTTCCCGACTCCCTTGTCCACTCCACGACGTCGCTATCCTCGCGATGGAGAAGGAGGGCCGGCACGAGCTGGTGTCGTAAGATCAAATTGCCCTCTTTCTGATGTGTGTGGGCCGCACTCTAATGATGTTTTATGTCTGCATCGCCATTCTAGGCAGGGGCGGCTAATGCGGTCCGCGCGAGAGGCGCGTGGTGTAATTATTGGTATTTGTGGGTAAATCGGAGGTGCGAAAGATGATCCGCGCGCGCGGCGGCTCGCGCCATCTATTCTGCGCTCAATACCAATCATGGGGATAGAATTGTGAAATTCTCTTTCCTTGGCAAACTCCTGATCAATAGGCGAAGGTTTCGGCACTCCCCCCAACTCTACCCCTTTCTTCCCTCCCCCCTTTACAAAACGAACACCAGACTCTGCTGTTTGGTCAAGTCTTCTTACCCTTCCAAGCACATTCACCCTAAAACCTGCTGCACCTTGTCCCCTCCTCTCTCTCTCTCTATTCCTCTAGTTTACCCCTCTTTCTGATCACTCGCTCCATCTCTGTCTCACTCGCTGTCTCCTCCACTTTATTCTTCCACTCCACCCTTCTTGGCAACAGTCTCGATGAAAAGGTTTTCGTTCTTGTAATAAAGAAAATTGAAGGAGTTAGGTCCGGCTTGGCGAGGGGAACCCGCCGAGAAGAGCACTTCAATTATGCGCGAGGCCCCGCTCACTGTGTATGGCTTATCATTTCTGTCTTCTGATCTAATGGAATTATAGAACCTCAGACACTTTCTTAGAGGCGGGTCCCACTTGCTACAATGGGTTCAGTTTTTTTGTGGCGAGGAGCTGTGAGCTGTTTGAGGAGTAGTGGTGGTTGGATGGGAGGATGGGTGTGGGGCAGGATAGGAGCTTGAGCGCAGAGTCGTAGTGTCCATTCTAATTTTCTCGTGCAGCCGTTATCATTTCAGATCGGAATCGATTCCAGCTATGAGAAGGGTCTTACGAGATGAAGCGAATGGTGGGCAAAAATTTAGAGACTCGTTACCGGGACAAAACAGGGACATTAAAATATTCGATTCCTCTTTGGCCTCATCTCAAGTTTTCCCTTTCAATTTCGACTTGTGATTGCAGTCAATCCAAGCTACCGGCGCATATTTTCTGGAGCAATTCTTCTCCTCACCCTAAACACCCTCCCCCCTCACAACCACACCACTGATTGTAAGGCTTTTTCGATAGGGGCCACCTGCCAAAAACAAGCCATCAAGAAACCCGAGACACCCAGGCAGAAGCAGTCAACATAAAGGAAGAAAAACAAACCTTTTTTCTGAAATGGCATTGGCAGAAATGATACAAGCTGGCTTCCGAAACTCTGCAAAATTGGCTGGCATTTTAATTTCTTCGCTAACGCTGGCAAATGCTAAAGAAATAAGACGGGTCAAACCCGCCATGGGACCTCTGCTTCTCATTCTCCCGGAGCTCGGTAACTACCAGAGAGGTCGCAAGTTGTGCCACCGCGAAGACATTAGAAGATTTGCTCGCATGAACTTGTATGGAAATTGGCAGTCCTTGTTAGAAAACAGTGTCCGCGGGCTCAAATGAAACTTAGGGTTAGTGTTGTTTTATGTCACCCGGAAGGCGGTGTCCGCCCTAAGAAGAGTGTGTGGCATTGCCGGGGATGCTGGGAGCCGGCCTGGTTTATCGTTCATCAGAGGCAGTTTATGCTTCCCAGTTGATGCATCCGAAGTGAAGATTATACTTGGCTTACTCAAAGACTCATCCAGTAATGGCTCTCATTTAAACTTGTTTTTTAAGAGACGAAATAATTTTAAGGTTTTCGGGGGTTGTTTTGTGCAAGCTTGGATTGTAATGTCTTGCTTGGCAATCAATTCGAAACCTCTGGACGATAACCTTCCTTTCTTTCATTTGTTTTTGTTTTCTTTCTTTCCTATTTGACTTTCATACCTTCCTACTTTAATTCATTCATTCTTGTTGGTTTGAGTTCGTTTGTCTGTTTGGGCTTCTGCGCTTATAAGATGTTTATTGGAGGTTTTTTTTTCCTTAACACTAAAGTTTTGTGAACCCAGACATGTAAAACTATAAACATCCTTTCTCCAGACACCAAAGTTTCCTTCAGATTCACTCATCATCAACAATTAGCCCTATAATCATTTGCTTTACCTGTTGTCCTCCGCTGTAATCCTGGAAATTTACCTTTTCACAAACACAACAATAATAACAACAAATCACTATTATTATTGCTGGAATAATAGTTGTTATTATTATTATCATTATTGCTACTTATCTTCAACATATTCAAAAGTCCCTGTCTTCGATCGTTACTTAAAGTGCCCCTGTAACAGCTACAGACCAGAGGCTCTTTAACATGCAGAATGCAGGACCATCCAGTAAACTCAATAAACGGCACACGTAGCGAGAAACAGTAGTTTTCACTCAGTCCTCCTTCTCAGCCCTTGCCTTTCATTTCCCCCTCCTCCCAACTCCTCTCCACCCTAGTCCCGCTATCCCCTCCCTCTCACATCAGTTCCGTGCAGCCACCCGGGTGAAAAAGGTTTTCTCGTCTGATGAAGTGGAGTTTCCACGAAACTTTTGGACTTTTAAAAAAGTGAAATAAAAGACACAGACACACAGAAGTCATTCTGCTCCGTGCTTCGTACCTAGCCTCGCCTCCGCCCAGCCTAACAGCGCCACCTGGGAGCGCGCATCAAAGGAAGATCACTCCCTCGCAGCAGAATCCAGTTTCCAGAGCTATGACCATATCCGGGCGAATTTCCTCGCGTTAATCACAAATACACAGCATTTGTAGCCCCCGCAGGAGCTATTAGCCTACGGCCTGCGCGAGTCGAATATCATACACAGAAATGGATATGAGCGCGTGCCGGGGCGTGAGCGCTTCTCACCCTCGCGCACGCCACGCGCCAGCGGCCGCTATGAAAGGTAATAAAGAATATTGGCGAGGCGCTGGCGGAGTTGATGGCTACATGCGGCGTAACGTATGACTGCAGTAATGGCGCAGCTTCCATCACCATGCAGGGGCCGATACTGGAGCTGAATGGCTGATCGTGATGGCGCCCAGCTACGCGGGTACATCAGACGAGAAGTGTGCAACGACAAGGTGGGTATGGGTGGACACAGAAGTGGATGGATGGTGCGAGGATAAGGATCAGTTGTGTTAGTGAGTGAGAGAGAGAGTATGAGAGAGATTCAGTATGCATGGGTGCAACTTAGAGAAGATAAAGTGCGCGCGCACACACACAAACACACTTCTTGTCTTGCAAGTTCATCTACCACAGGTGGAAGCAAAAAAACAAAAAAACAAAAAAAACAAAAAAACAAAAAAGGAACAAAAACAAAAAAGAAAAAAAAAGAAAAAAAAGGAAAAAAAAAGAAAATAAAAAATAAAAAGAAATAAAAAAGAAAGAACGCAATAATAATAATAGTCTTCCAGGACTACCCTTCCAGTTTATAAAGAACTCCCTGCATACTTGTCTGTCATACTCTCCTGGCGGTGAAGACAGCTCACGGAATGATTGATAGGCAAGACGGAGGGGCGTCTGGCCGAGTTATGGAGGAGAGATTGATACGCCGCATACAGTAAAAATGACACCCTATGGAAATCAAGCATACCGCAGGCCCGCGGAAACCTCTCCTCGGCGGCCCTCGGCCCGTGTAATAATTTCATTCAGGCCCGAGACGAATGGCGCGTTTCCTTGCGCGGCGCGGCGCGGAGGCGGCGTATGGGCAAGCAAAGTGAATGAATGATTTCATAAATCATGCTTTAGCAGCCGGAACATGTCGCCGCGCCTTTCAGACGCGGTTTCGCCGAAGGGAGCCAGACATGACAGTTTGACATAATGTGGTAACTTGTCAGCAGGGTCCGTGACACGCATTCATCAACCATCATTACCCGTTTGCATCCATTCCACCCGCTACCCCCACGGCCACCAAGACACCCACCCACCAGCCCGGCCTGGCACGTCGGTTAGGTAGGTTGAAGAACGATAAAGTGCGGGGTAACCACTAGTGCCTCGTGTAGCACTCGGGTAGGGCTTTAATGATAACTTTAATGATCACGGCTGGGTGCTTTAATCCCCAGTACACTCAAGCCACGAGTTTTATTAACGGTCGTGTTCAGTGCATGTTTTATCACAAGTAATCTTTAGTAAAAAAAAAATTAAATAATCAAAGAAAGAAGAAATGACATTCACCAAAAAAAAGCAACATCGGATGCACATATCACCACGTTTTCAAACTTGAAATGCCATGACAAGATCTTAAAGTCGGGTAATAATAGAAGACTGCTTAACCTCCCTCGCCATTTTTTTTAACGAGCAAAGGCTCAACGCTCTCCGGAATTCTCGTTTCGATAAGCCGCCGTGCTTTAGAAAATTCTAAGCTGAGAGAAATAAAAAGAAATCATACATCACTGCACGCGTACACGATAGGACACCGAAACAATGTCCTATACAATACAGTTCAGCTTCAAGAGCAACAAAGCCCAGAAACAAAAACAAAACAAAAAAATAAATAAAAGAGAAAGGGAGAGAGAGAGGGAGGGAGAGTGGAGAAAAAAAAAAAACGAAAGTCAAAGGAAATAAAGCACGGGAAAAAGTGAAGTAGTTTAATAGCCACCCGCCGGTTACCCCCACTTCAGTATTAAATTGAACATTGATCGAGCAAGAAACAGTGCGCTATAAAAATGCAAACTAGGCCGTGTCATTCCTTTTCTTTGTGCCCACCCTGCCAAAAGCATTTCATCAACTTCCACTTAATCCTCCACAGGCGCCGGGCTGCCTCTCAATTCTTGCAATAGTGTCTCTCGGCGGAATGACAGGTGTGGGCCACCATCCTCGCACGTCCCGGCTGCTCTTCTCTGGGCAGTTACACTTCCAGTCAAATCTCCTCGCAAGGCAGCATGGGTACAGACGTCATCAATGATGGGCGTGGCTTTCATTGAAGCCAGGGGAAGGTGTGGGGGGCTTAGGATGGTGATCCTGTCAGAACGCGGATGCTGCGGACATCTTACTTCCGGTATCTCACCAAGGGACGGAACAAAGATGGAATATGGTAAACAGTCGGGAGAAGGAGACCCCGTGACAAGGGCTGGCCAGCGGTGATTGGTTGCTTGCTGGGTTTTCATCCCGGGTCAGCCGGCAACGAACAGGATGTGACAGCAACTTAGTCCAGAGAGAAATTAAGTCAATGTGGGTCGGTCGGGTGGTTAGTTGGTTGGTTGGTGTTTAATTTATGTCGTCAGCCACCACCAGACAGTCAACTACTGAAACCACGTCTCCAGATCGGGGGTCAGAAACTTGGGATGTCCAACATGAGACTGAAACTCACCAACCAGAATCCTCGTTGTTTCAACGACAAACATTTTTTTTAAGCCGTTGTCTCCCCTTGGTTTATAGTCTGCAGATCAGGTTGACTACTGATGGCCACACCACACGTGTTCACGGTTTTCATGCACCTGACTGGAGAGAACAGCTCCATGTTGTTCAAACACGACTCCTCCCTTGCGATCAGACAAGCCATCCCTACATTAAGCACCAAGTCCATCTAAGCTTCAGGGTTTCTTAAAATCAGTGAGGGTTTAAAAGGAAATACTTCTGTTAATCATCGGAAAAATGATTGTTGGAGAAGCGCAATAAAGCAGCATTCACACCATGCAACACTAAACAACATTAAAAAAAACCTGCGGAGAGAAACAAGTGCTGACTTTTCTTTTTTACTTCCAGAATTCAAAGATCGAACAAAGGTGACAGAGAAATGTAGATGATTGGAAAATTGTCAAATTCATCTTAATAATTTACAAAAAATCTTCAAACAAGCGTATCTCGAGGCTTCCAAATGTGGAAATCTGCGGATTGCCCCCCGATGGTGTTTCTCAGGATGAGTAAGGGATGGCTGGAGAAGACGACTTACTCTCACCTTCTAATCCCTTGCTCCACATAGGATGAATCACAGTTCTCGGGACTTTTACTACGCCTGGAAAATTTATTTTAGTACGAAATGTTTATTTTAGTACGAAAAGTTTACAAGTGTCCACATCTGCAGCTATCAAACCGCGCTAGCCTTCTAAGCGCACATCTGAAGAACCTCAGCCTGCCTCAACAAACACATTCAGCAAACAAGTTCACTAGTCAGGTTTTGGGGGAGACAGGAACAGTATGTTTTTTGTGCACAGGTAATTATATTTTTCTGTATGAGCAAATGGTCGAGGGCATATACAGAAATGTCTAAAAACGGCCTTGGGGTTCGTTGCCAGGAATGCGCTTTGCCCGAGTGACAGCTCAGCTAAAATGGTCGTTCGTATTGCGCATGCTCCCAGCATTTTCTTCTTGGCATCAGCCGCAGGTGCATATATCAGTCAGTCTTCATGACACGGCAATGTCTCGCGGGTAGAGCTATGACAGGTATTTCCTGACATAACGGAAAGGCACCAAGAAACAACCAGAACCTCCGACACAGGCTCACGGCATCTCCCAGCGACTGGCTCTGAGAACCGGGCTCAGAGCGGAAGAAGGAAGGGGAGGATGGGGCTGTGGCATGTTCGCATGAATGAGTTGTCACGGGGGAAAAATAGAGAAAGGAGGACCCTTCAGTGGGTGCCGTGCAGGTCGTCTGGACGGGTGAGGGTCATTGCATCACTCGCCTCCATTAAATACGGTTACAACACGTGGATGCAGCAAAGGTCCTTGCATCTGGATGGAGCGAAGGTCAGTTCGTCACTTGGATAAAGATCTGGATGTCACTCATAGACCGAAGGCAGTATGTCATGGCGCAGTTTTATTCCGGTACTCCCTTAAAAAAATTAGTAAGCAGCAAGAGAAGCACTATGAGGCTTGCATATGTCGCACATCTCACAATTTTTGCATTCCTCCCATTTTTCAATTTCAACGAGGTGAGAGGTGAGGGGGGGGGAGGAACATGCTTACCAAAATAAACCAACAACAGAAGTCGGTCCAGACTTGGTTAATGCGCATGTGCATGGCCATGCATCATCCTTGACAGACCCTCGCCAGACGCTCGTTTAATTTTTGGATCCATTCTGTCTTTTGATAGGAGTACCCTGAAAAAAGTACCCTGGGTATCCAGCTGCGTCCCTTCTCTATCCCGATCAGACAGTATTGTCAGTGAGCTCACGGTACAGGTTTGTATGCCTTTTTTTAATAATTCTTTTTTTAACATCTAAGAATGTAGAGCTTTCTAGGTTTGATCGTCATTTGATTGGCTATGTTATCAAATGCTATTCATCTTCATCAGAACGGCCTGGCTTGTGCTGATACGATGACCAGGGGTCACTGTAGGCACAGTGACATATCTTGCATCTTCGCCCTCGTTGATGTAACTGTTTCGATTTCAGTCAGTTGCAAACATCCACGCATTTATTTTCATACTTCTAAAACCGCTCAAAATATGAATCCACTGTATCCTCATCAATTATATTTTCTTCTTATTTTCTGACAAGTTTTCTTTCAGCTTTTCTCGTTCTCGCTAATTTTTTCTCGCGTGTTCTAAACTTTCTTCACTCCAGAAGTGTTTCCATCAATGACGACCCTCGCAGTGTTTTCCTCCGTGTTTTGCCGCGTCCATCATGAAGAGGCTGCGCTAATCACATCGTCAAAACAATTAACCGCTCGCGCGACCTACGGCTCACGCGCCCACCAGCACGAGGCCGAGAAAGGTCGTCATTATGTTATAGAATTGACACCGCCTCATTTACTCCAGGCGAGCATTCGTCACAATTAAGTGAACGTGCAACACAAAAAAATCTTATTTACCGTTCCTCTCCGATCCCTCGACAACCTGTATAATTTTCCCGGGTCGTCTCGAAGGGTGACCTGGGACTGGTAGTGAATTATCGTCAGTGTAATAATTCCTTTTCAGCTGTGAAAGATTATCAACCCTCAATTTTCGCGGGGCCTGAGAGGAGGCATCTGTTTTGTGCGATCATTAGAGCCCATGGTGTGAGGGTATCGCACAGTCAGATGTGCAGGACAACTATTTCTCATTGTTCCATTTCTCTGAAAACAGAAAAAGTGGACTTGATGGAAACTTTCCAGGAGCCTCTTTCTCGGCCAGCACGCCAGGTCCTGTGCTGATCAAGGTTTGCGGAAGATATGCAAGAAGTGTGATTTGAAAAAATAAAGGAAAAAAAAAAGACATGAAAAGTGGAACGAAAACCCCAAGAAGGAAAGGATTTAAATTAATTCTTGTTCTTGTGGACTCAGCTTCAGGAAGAATCTTCTCCGCTTTTGTCTTCCATGTCTCATCTTATATTCAAGTCCTTAATTTTAAGTATTTTAATTAGAAAATTTTGACACACCAAGAAGGAAGAATAAAAACAAGATAAATCCGTCTAACCGAGAGATGGTGTATTGTACATCAAATACAGATGTAAACATGAACTTGCGGTCTTGTGGATGCATGTGTTTTTATATACATCTGGGTGCCAAAGTTCTTGTATGTCTGAGGGTGGGTAAATAAATGAACGGGATGAGGCTGATTTCAACAAATGGCAATAACCATCCCGCAGACAAGCTAAACCTCTCTCTCTCCTGCATTTGATTTGACATCGTCATCATTTATTGGGTATCATAGACAGACAGACAGACAAAAAGACAAGAAACGAGAGGAAAAATCTAGCGAGTTGGCGACGGCTGACACCACAGCAATTTTTATCTCCCTTGTGCAGATGGCGGCGTCTTGTCAAACCTACATTCCGATTGGGTGACGCCGGGTACCCTGGTTAGTATGCTTTGCATAATCGGAAACGACTCTAAGTCGCCAGGTAAACATCACCGTCCTCAGACACACTCTCACACCAATCACCCATCACCCAGTCCTCCCAGGTTGTCTCCATCACTTTGCTGGATGAGCTCGACGACGCCTCGATGCGAAGTCTGTTCCGTGGGTAGAGCGGCTTTAGAGGCCAGCAACGTGCGGAAAGAGGACGCAGTGAGAAATGAACTGTCACTCGGAGATGTGTTGGAGTTATTTCCCCCTCCCTCCTTCCTTCCCTAGTATTAGCGAGCTGCTGACTTTAAAAAAAAAAGCATCTCGAAGCGCTCCCGCCCGCTGGCTGTAGATGGAGGGACAGGATAAGACCTGGAGGTGTCCTGTGGCGTCAAAACTGTCATTCAACAAGCATGGCAGCCAGCGATCAACATAGCTTTAGCTTATTTTCTGCCGTCGCCGGCAAACTGGTCTCATGGCAGGTAATGGCAGCATGACGAGAAGATGGAGGAGACAAAACCATGCAAGAGAACTGTGGTGCCTGTCTGGGAGGAAGTGGTTCTGACTGTAAATCTTACGGACGAGCAGCACGTGTAGCGACAGAACGTCCAGCTACTTTGTGGAGGCGACACCGAGGGTGTTTGTGACATTTTTAAAAATCTTGTTTATCATGAGGAAATTGATGGTTGATGTGTCTAATCCTCATTCATTAAGAAATAAATCTGAATGCTCAGGTCGCATGGTTCTTTCTGGAAGAAATATGTAAACCTCGCGAAACATGGAATGTGGAGAAAGTGTATATGTCCTTGTTTCCATTTGACAAATTGTTCGTCAGTGAGGAAGGAGGAGAGGGAAGGTGAACCCCCAACATTTCTGCTCCCAAGCAGAAAACGTTTCTGACATGCCAGGTAACTCAAACGGATTTTCTGTTAGCTCCCTTTGACAGTTCTCTGCTGCCGACGCATGTATCTGCCACAAAGCGTTCTGGTAGCCAGAAGCTAATATTCACGCCTCGAAATTGCCGCATCCTTCAAAGTCTATTTTTTGCGCAGCCGCACTCCCTTCGTAAATAGATTCGCTTATAAACGTGAAAAGAACCCGAAAAAAAACCCTTGTGACTGTTTAATAGTTAATAGGGTTAAGAGTTGGCAATCATGTCTCACGACAGCCTGCCCAATGCTGTCAGAAGGATGACGGGGGACTGTCAGAAGGATGACGGGGGGCTGTCAGATATATTATGCGCGCTGTCAGAAAAACGAAAGGTGGTGTCAGAGGTATGATGAATGAGAGTGGAGCCTAAGAAGACAAACGGTTTCACGGTTCACACTTGGCCTAACCAGAGGGCGCTGTCTAGTAACCAGGACCAAGAAAGGAGTAACGAGGGGAGAGCAGCGATGAAGTGGGGTTGAGGGTGGTTGAAGCAGTTGAGGGCAGAAATTATGCGAGCTGTCTGACGACTGTCGTGGGCGTCAGAAAGGTGCCGCTTCAACCAGTGACGTGTGGACGAGCCTCGCGCCCACGGGCAACACGTCAAATTATGTTGCAAAGCGTGAATACTTGCCGCGTGGTTGCTTGCCAGGACACGCCACCGCCTCCGCCATAACATAGATCCTGAGATGTCGCAATATTTTACTTTTTTAGGATAACCAAGTATACAGTATTTGGTCGTGTGTTTTTCGTTCATCATCATCATCATCATCATCATCATCATCATCATCATCATCATCATCATCATCATCATCAGTTACAATTAATCAACACACCCAACAAAAGCCTGCACAACTAGCAACACGTCGATTGTTACAATTAAGTCCGTTCTTACCAAGAAAAAAAGTTTCTGAACAATTGATCAAGTTTGGCGAACATGACACATACATAAAAACTTTGTCAAACTTGGTCAAACATTTTTTTTTCCTCCGTCTGTCTGTTCACATTTGTTCGGTTGAGACCAATGGGTTTGGCGCACGTAAGCTGATAATGAAACGTTTCTAAAGTCAAGTCTGATAACCTCGAACTTTTTTCTTGGCGGGAGGCTGAGTAGGAGTGGGGGTGTGTTTGGGAGGGGGAGGTCTTGTTCCCGCAATTAACATTAAGAAAAGATAACAAAAACTTTCAAACAACTCTGGATAACGTGACCCATGTCGAGTGTGCATGCTGCCGAGCGCCTTGAGTAAGTGCTTTCTACCCCAGTGTTTCCTCTTAACACGCGGGCTAATGAAAGCCTAAATGAGTCTGTCAAGCCGAGGCCGTCACTGGGGCCGTAGACACTCAGGGTGTTGGCTTGTTAGTAATCGTACCTCCGAGGCAAGGACAGAACCAGCAACCATCTGGTGGCTTATCTGGAGCAGTCTTCTCCTCGCCGCCAACTGTCCCATTACTGCGCGTGGAGAGGCGCGTCCTCGGGTTTCACGTGCTCCACACACACGAGAAACAATGAATTTGTAAAAATAACCATTGTGTGCAGTTTTGATGTGTTTTGACTGCTGGGAAGGCCGTTAAATGGACTCGCATGAATCAGTCTCCTCCGTGTTGAACAAGACTTCTACTTCACTTCCGTAGATTACCAAAAGCATAACCCTAACTAAATGTGGAGAGAGTTTGAATCCACGCACGTTCCACTTGTGTGAAAACAATCCCAGTGGGACTAGAATCGGTAGAAATCAGATGGACAGGCGCTGTGGAGACAACAATGTACAAAGATCGCAGGTTCTGGAGGAAGCTGGACACGTGCAAGGCTCGCAGAAAAGTGGTCTGAGCCTTCATCAGGAGCTCACTCATTTCCGGCAGGCTCATCGCCGTTCGCATCTCTTCCCCGTGTCACCATTCTCCAAAACATTGCTCCGACGATGAAGTGGACGAGCTCTACGAAATGCAGGTATTAGTTCCAAAAGAAACATACATCTCGTATCTCTCAACTGCTTATTGTGAAATATTCTCTCCAGGGTCTGAGAAAGTCTCAAGAAACGTGCGGCTGCTCAGTCCACCTAGAGAGAGAGATGATCATTCACAGTTCCCTACATTTTTTAAAGAAAAAAACTCAAAAGCTCAAAAGATCAAAGGCTTGAGGGGTGACCAAGTTATTTCAGCACACAAAAGGAAATGTAGGTGTCGCCACATGACGGAGAGGGCGATGCTCAATAGCAAGAGAGGAAA
Source organism: Pomacea canaliculata (assembly GCF_003073045.1). Taxonomy (NCBI): domain Eukaryota; kingdom Metazoa; phylum Mollusca; class Gastropoda; order Architaenioglossa; family Ampullariidae; genus Pomacea; species Pomacea canaliculata. The sequence continues at coordinate 17,393,836 of NC_037601.1, read as the reverse complement.
ACGGTTTTTAAGATCGTCTTGGAGATGAGCTTAAGACGGGAGGGCGGGTGGTGAGTTGGAGGGGAAGGGGGAGCCAGGCGACAGCTTCACTCTGTCATTGCCTCTCCCTCTCCTCCTAGTTGTTGCAAACTATTCCTCCTCTGTCTCCCCCACCCCACCCAAGCACTATCCCCAGGCACCCCTACCCCACAACAGCTTCCCGACGTGTTACAAGGGCGAAGTGGGGGGTGGGGAGGAGGTGATGCAGGATTGAGGAGAGAGAGAGTGGATGGTGGTGAGGGGGCGACATGGCCGGCTAAGAGACGGTAGGAGAAGGCTTTCTGAGGCGGTGATCCCCAGTCACCCTGAGGGACTGTTGACAGTCAAATCCTTCGCCGGTCAACAGCTCAGGCCGGCTTTTCCTTCAGCTTCTCTATCTTCCTCCTTCTTCGTTCCGTCTCTCCCCTCCTCCCCACCCACTCATCATCTTGCTCCCGATTGTCCTGCTATACCATCGTCCTTTCCGAGTTTTTCCTTTCCCTTTTATTTCCTGACTTAAAGAAACATCAACAAAAATAAATAAAAAGTATTGTTGTCCATGTTCTTAACTATTTACTTTATCGTCTCTCACTTTATGCCTTAGGTTCCCCCGTCAATGCACTTTCTCTCTCTCACTCGCCCACACACATACACCATTCTTACCGAAGCATTTTAACCATGTGCAGGTGTCACCTACTCAGTTCCAGCTACGAGACTAGTTTGCCTAGTCGTGCTGAGGCCATTGCCCTGCTGTAACACTAGTAAGCATCATTGTTTATTATTGTTTGTTGCTATGTATATGTATGTGCACGACTGTTTGGGGTTTCTTTCTCTCCTGCACTTGCCATAACCTCACTCTGTTCATCTCCCAGCTATGTGGGCCCGGCCATGTCAGATGTTGCCTGTCAGACACTGTAGGTGTACCTCCTCTCTCGTCTCCTGGCTCCTCGTTGTCGCTGGCCGGTCAACCTCCTTACAAAGGCCTCGTCCTCACTCTGGGGTTTGGTGTGCATGTCGGTCCTCCTTGTCCACTACCCACTAAAACTCAACCCCACACGGAAGCTCACAGGTTTTCACATTACCGAATTCCTTTTTTTTTTTTTTTTTTTTTTTTTTTATATTATGTTGATTTATTCGCAGAGGATGAACAAGTGAACGTTTGTCATAAAGCATTGCTGATCACCCTTCAATAGTCATTTAAGCACAGAAGTGTCTCTCAATGTTGATCTTCAACATCAAAGGACTAGCTGGGCAATAATTTTTCTAATTATTGACTAGCGTTGTGTGTAAGATACTATTTTCTCTAATTTGAATACATTCCTTGGGTTATCGAAGGACACATGCCTACAAACATATAATGGACAGAACGAAGTCGTGACGTCACGGTTGTATACAAACTATTTAACTTAATGAAGGTATGGCTTCAACTCTGCCATTGGCTGAGGCCATCACAATGTAGACGTTTCTATGTACAATCGTGACGTCAGTGTTGTTCACCTTGAACTCTGCGTGTTTCGTGAGAACTGAAGGCGTGTATTTACTAACATTTGCAGAAATAATATCTTGCTCTGGGCTTTACGTATTCATTTGAAAAAATTGAGCCTCCCTTGCCTATTCTGAAGCGAACATCCGTTGCTACAGTTTCTATATCTCCAAAGCCATTAAAATTAGCAAGCCTCAAAGCCATTAAGAGTTGATGGCTTTTGTTGTTGTCACAGCCATTAAAACAAACAAGAGTTGCCAGGTTTCTGTGACTCCCAGGTAGCAGCTGCGAAGAAAAGGAGAAGACGGATATACTAATGCTTGTCAGCACCTCATTGGATTAGCGACATCACGTGCTCTCGGGCTTCAAAACAGCTTAGCTCCGTAAATCTCTCAAACCACGAGACACAAACAACAATTTTTGTTTATTGTGAAATCACGCGCTGGCACTCCTCAGCTACCAAACAAGCCTTCCCTCCCTTCATTTTTATCTCTCTCTTCCCCTTTCTTCATTCTCTCTCTCCTCCCCCCTCCAATCGTGTCTTTTTGTCACGATTTGTCACCAAAATGTTTGTGTGGCTGCTGTTTCGTTGTCTGTGTGACGAAGAAAAATAATTATTGTTCTAAAAGCGCACACGTTAATTAAAAGAGAGAAGAGCGTGGCCAGAAGGACGAGACAGAAAAAATAATTATAAGGTGTCTGCGGTCGTTTGACACTGCTGTGATGTAAGACAAGGTTCTGTCTTTCTCGACACATGTTGAAACCGATTTCGTGGCACAGGTAGACTGGGATCCTATTGTTTCAACCCCTACCTCGCGATTAATCTTGAGCTTTGTCGCTGACAACGACGTGTGCACGCGCACACTCCTGCACTCAGAGAAAGAAAGAAGGAAAGAAAGAAAAAAAAGAAAGAAAGAGGTAATTTTTCTGTGTGATAAAAGGACTGATAATCGAAGGACTACAGAATGAAAATAAAAACAGTTTATACTCGTTTGCACTCGTTACACTATCACATCATCCTTTCCAACAGCCTGGACACAATAGTATAAAGTCTAATCCTCACCAACTGTTTCATTCCTCCTCAAATTAAGAGCGTGTGGTCCTCACCAACAGGATGATGTGTCAGACCTCACCAGAGTAAGAATATCTAAGTAATCTAACCCTCACCAATTGTAAGCTGTCTCATCCCTCACCGTCAGGGTGGTATAATTACTTACCCTCGCTAGTTGTACACAGAAATCCTCATCAATTTATCTCTAACTTTCACCAAGTGTACACTGCTGTAGCTCACCACTGTCTCATCGGTTCCACATCGGCTTACGTCATTAACGTCTGTTAACGTCTTAGATCACGTGATTTTCCTGTCTTACACCGGCGTCTGCTTGTGTCCAACTCAAACCTCGGCCCAAGATGTACACGACCAGCAATTTAACATGCTCAGGTTAAAAGCAACCTGTCTTCTCTCAGTTTACCTTTCTTTAACCGCCGTGTGTGTTATTCCCCTTGATTTAAAGAACAGCGACTGGAAGATTCTCGAGAGACCACAAAGCGTCACTTCCTGTCCGACCTTTGACCTTCTAGCACTATGCAACCACGGAGACAGGCGGCCTTCATTTTCGTCGCATTTTTGTCGAAAAGTTAGCTTTCCCGCCGAATGTTGAAGAGTTGTTTCATTTTATACATTTGTCGAGGGTTGTTTTTTTTTCAAAGCAACAAAACAAAAAAATGTAGAATCACGTCAGATGACCCGGCGTCAGCAGGGAGTTACACTGTCAGCAGAACTGGCAATCCCAGCAGCCAATGCGCGTGCAATCTTCTCCCTCTCCCCCCTGTCCCCACCCTGCTAGCCACCCCCCTGCTAGCGGCTTTACAGTGGAGCAGACCTGTAGTCCCCGCGTCCCTACAACTTTTTTTTTTCTTTCTGTCTTCTCCTGTTCACACTGGCCGCTCGAGGTTGTAGAATGGTGTGTGTACTGACATGCGGCTGAAGATGATTAAAATGAACTTAGCAAAAGGCAGCCCGCTGCACATCGATCATGGCGTACAGAAGTCCGGCCGCCTCAACTCTCGAGATTTCCCACGGGATGTGGCCGGACCTTTGGCGTACAGAGCATTTGTTTACCATATTAATCGCCATACAGTCTGCGGTGCAAATCGAGTTGTCTTTCCAAGATGTTTCTATAGCTCCACCCTCCTACATCCTCCTACACCCTCCTACACCCTCCCCAACCTTTTTGTGTCCGCCCCGAGTAGAAGCTTCATCCGGGTCTCTCTCTCTCTTCTCTCGCTCAGTGTGTGCGTGTATGTTAGGGTATTACAGGTATGTTAGTGAGTGCGTCCGTCTGTTCGGTTCGCTTCTCCTTTTTTTCTGGGGTTAGGTGTTTAAGTGTCGAAACCATAGAACCCAGACTCTCACATACAGAGTAATAGGGGCAAACCCTACTCAAGTGTTTTAATACACATTTGTATGCCCGTATGCATATATATATACATATTACCATAAGTTGGGTAGATGTGGAGATATTAGCAGCATGTGCGTCTTCGGGAAAATGTAATGTGTGTTTGTGTATTGAGATATGTCTCGCTATATATACATACATTGCCTTAGAAATGTTTTCCCATAATTTATTCAATTGGCAAATCATGTTCATTGCCTATATATATATTACAGCCTGTATGCATATATGCACAAAGACGTGTGTGTGTGCGTGAGAGAGAGAGAGAGGGAGAGAGCTTGTCCGTTGCCAACCAGACAATTTCATCTCACACGGAGTTGAGATGTTTCGTGAACTGGGACTGAGCTGACCTCAGAATAGTAGCAACTGAATGCCAGATTCCCCTTAAGCGAAATCCATTATATTTCCATTTTTCACATTTTATAATGAGGACAGTTTAGTGCCGAAAGCCAAACATCCTCAGTCCTTAATGACAGACGGTGTCTATCAGCGGCGAGTGCCGTTCGAAGAATTAATTGGAAAGAACCGGGCAAAAATCTGGTCTGGGAGTGATAACTTTTTAGATTGTTTGTTTAAAAGAGGAATCCCAATGGCCAACGCATCAAACCGATTTTCACTCGCCAATTCAGTTTTCAGATATCACTTTTGTAACTTGAACTGAAGCATATCGGCAAACAGTTTCGTAATCACCGCCATTTGCAAAGCTTCCGAGAGTCGGCGAGGGCTGCGGGAGAAGGCAAACTAGTTGAGAGGCGTTTACGAACTGCCGTTATAGATTATTGCTGAGATGCTTTCTACATGACGGGCTGGCAGCGTGTTGACACGTGGCTATTGCGCGTGTGGACAGAGCAAAGATTATGAGATCTGAGCCAACAAGCGGCGTGGAAGGGCAATAACTCTCCGGGCCCGATAGAGAGGATCGCAGAGTGTTGTCCCGGTGCTCGAAATATTTGACTGCAGTGATTGTGGATGCTTGCCTTGTATTAGGTGGCCAGACGGAAACATGCCTTTGAAAAAACAAATCACTTTTGAACTCTTGCGTCCTTGTGACGAGTGCCGGGCTGGCGGTCGTGGTCCTGAGCTTTTGCTGCCATGACGTCCGTTGCCATGGAGAGTGTGGATGCAATTTTGGTCATCGTTGCCAGTAGACTTTCCTCAAATTTTAGCTATTTGCACAGTTTTTTTTTTTTTTTTTTTTTTTTGACAGAATTATTTTAGAAATGTGGGTTTGTATAACAAGTAAATTTGCGCGAGGCTGGTTTGTGGACAAAGGAATAAAAATAGAGCATGGATGTTCTGACGTGTATGGTTTGACCGTGTATATGTATGTATAGTTTGAGGTCATGCTTGTATTATATTCACATTCTATACGGCAGTGTAAGTTGAAATACAGAAATGTAGTACGGAAAGAATTTTTATATTAAGCGTGTGTTGTAACCTTTGTTTCTACTTTGCTATACAATACAATACAGTACGATACAATACAATACGATACAGTACAACTTTACTGATGTCCAGGGGCAATTCAAAATAGTGCTCGTACTAGCAATAGTTGAATAGTTGAAATAATTGTTGAAGAGAATGATAGTATTTAACTGTCAGATTTGCTGTTTGTTTTTTTTTTTCACTCACACTCACACACTTTCATTTTACACACTCTTGCACAAAAACAAGTACATGCACCTGAACCCAAGTACAACCACTCCTCCTTTCTGCATATACACGGTCACGTCAACATAAATTTCGAGAAAGGAAGGAAAGAGAGGGCGAAAAAAGGAAGGGTGGGAGGAATAATGAGGAAAGGAAAAAGAGAGAAAGAGAAAGAGTGTTCACAATCTTTAAAACTGAATTGGCCAACAGCACTTGTCGCTGTGGCGTGCCTGCCATTCTCCTCCAACCACAATCGCTTATTCCTCGCATTGCGGAGAAACTTTGCAAGCATCTGGCAGGGCAAGCAAAGACAAACACGGCGAGATATTTAGAGCCCTCGGGCCCCGCTCGGGAGGTGGTGTAGGTAAACGTCGCACAGGATGCTGGCTGACCCGACCCCCGGGGTCTCTCACGCCCTGGCGTTGCGATTCCCACAGTACAAGCCCCTCCGCTGATCAAAGCCCTCTCACAGGAATACCCCTCCCACCCTGACCCACTCCCACTCCCACCTCATGGTCGGGGGCGAGGGTGGGGGTGCAAATGGCGGTTGTCGGGTTGCAAAGTTGAGGCTATCAGTCGACCTCGGACGTGAGGTGAGCCATAGCGTAACTGGTTTGATTGTTGGGGGGCTCAAGGGATCTACTTAGGCCGAGGAAATGCCCCTTCACTGATGAAAAGAATTGTTTGTTTTTATTCACTTTTTTTGAAAACGGCGGTTGCAGTTGGTGGGGCATACATAATTAACGCTGTGTGTGCGCATGCGCGCTCACGTGCGTCTACATGTATATATAAGTGTTCGCGTGCGCACGTGTTAGTGTAAGAGAGAGGGAGGGAGACACTCGGGGGCTGTGAGTTGATGGAGGAATAGGGAAGGCGTCCAGACAAAGACAGACTCGGAGACGAAAGCACACCCGGGGGAGGGAGCGCGGACACCCGTATGATGTCGTGATACCAGCCCACTAAAGGTTTAACCCTTGAATAGCGAATTAACATGGAATACACTCGCGAAATGTTATCCACAAAGAAAATGAAAATGACTGAGTAATGTAAGCCCGACAAAAGGTTTTATTGCTTACAGGACTACGGGGTCGACACGTGTCACGTGTCAAGAAACATGCATGGGGATTTTTTATGCAAAAAAAAGGGGGCGGGGTCTTAAAGCTGATTTGCATATTTCAATCCTGAATTCTTCCAGTGTTCTTGTAATACCATCACCATCATCTTTTTACTACCATCCCCTCCTCCATTAGTTTGCTTCATTCATTCTTCCCGCCATCATTTCAAAAAGAAGGAGTTGCAGAACTTTGCTCCTTACAAACAAATGGTATCAATTTCCGCTACGTTCATGGATTGTGTCCCCTACATGTTTTCCCTCGTAGCCCTGGGGGTGAGGACGAAAGTCAGGGGTAAGGGAATGGGGGGGGGGAGGAGGGGAATCTACGGTCGGAAAGACGGGAGGGGGAGCTGCATCCTGCATAATAACGCTGGTGTGTATTTTGGACTCTGGGCGTGTTGTCTCTGGAAGAGGGGGACAGAGGGTGCAAGAGAGACAATTCATATTTTAGGAGGGGACAGGGATCTGCGTCAGGTGGCCGTTCGGGAGCTGTGGGAAAAATTTAACTCGTTCAAACATCCCACACCGAGGCCCGGCCCGAGGGGTCCCGGCGACCCTCAGTTCTTTCTGTTCTCCCTTCCCCATCCCCATCCCCATCCCCAACCCCAACCCCAACCCCATCCCCACCTCTCTGCACTGACCGCACCTCGCCTGTTGCATGACAAACGCTGGTCACGTGTTAGGTCGGCGTTCACCGGTCTTGTTCTTACATCCCACAGTCATCTATTCCATCGTCCATTGTCTCCTTATTTCAGTCACTAACATCTACCTCATCATCACTAACCCTGTCACTAGCCTTAGCAACCCTGCCATCACCTCCAGGGAATCCTAGGCATTTACCCCTCACCAGTCCTCGTGTCCTCAGCAAGTCTTTCAACATTTAAGTTCTTTCTCTTTGTCCTTAGTTGATCATCTACAGTCGTAGGAACCCTTGTCATCAACACTATCTGTCATCGAGTCTAACACCACTATATCCTTCTTTGTTTCTCATTGCCCGCCAGCTTTTTTCTAGGACATTCTGAAAGAAACTTTTTTTTTTGGCTTGGTCCACGCAGGATGACTCGTCCTAGTAAACTTTGTACAAACTTTGTTGTGAGCAAACTATCTTTGAGGGCTCAGATTTCAATCGCTATGTGTTTAGCGAAGAAATATGTGAACTAATATTTAAATAAAATTGATAACAGTTTTATATCTGTTCATGGTTTTTTTTTCTAACTTACTGGCATCAACCCGCGAGGGCAAAGAAAAACTTTCTCTCGATGTTCAGCATGCACTCCAACCCCCTTCTCGTTCTTCGTGTTGAACTTCGCCCCCAGACCCTCCACTTCCCAGTTCTCATCACCGTTTTATTGGGTGCATAATGAGCTGTTTGTGGGTCAGACAGCTATACCTACTACATCTGTCACTCGGCGGAAATTTAAGTAAAATTATGGACACATTAGCATGCAGAATGTGGCGGTGTATCGTCCGACACGCTGCCACACCAGCGGCGCACCACGTCCTATCAAAGAATGGCGAATTGTCTATTTGCAAATGTTGAAACTTTTCAAAGCTGAAATTTAGAGTTTCGGGAGAGTTTTATTGCGATACTGATATCTCTGAGTAGAGCTGTTTCTAGGTGGGGCGACATGGAAATGAGCATTTCATTCAGGGTTGAATAGACGGGGTTGCAAGGTGCCTCAGTAATATGAGGCCTCTAAATTACTTACGCGGCTGATTGGAAAGGCCATGGAATGACAGACGTAAGAAAAAGGAAATGCATAAAGATGACACGCATTGTGAGGAATTCCTTTCTTTGGGACATCCGGTTGCCTTTGTTTCTTTAAGGTTTTCCTCTCCCCCCCATTGACCGATCCCCCGTCTTACCACCCTGACAATCCCCTCTCCCACCTCCAACCCATACCCCACTATGCCCTCGTCAGAGAGAAAGAGAGAGAGGAGTATTACAAGGCCATTTGAAAATAGTCACCCTATAATAGATTCTCTCTGAATTGCAAATGAATTGTTTGTCCTGACCGTATTTGCAGACGTGGCTAAGCGGATACTTATGAGGCTGTTGGTGTCTGTCACATAACAGCCAGGTAACAAATTGTCAACTGCACAAGGGTTTGCTTTGTAGGAGCTTTTCGCCGGGTGGATAATTTACAGACTTCATGGCGAACAGGGGGGTAGAAAATGTTTACTCATCTGAAAGATATTTGAAATGATTTTGTTCTTGAACCTTGCATGTTCGTTGTAGGGTTCGTTGACTGGATGGCTTGCTGGGAGGCTCAGCAGCCTGAGGCCAGGTGCTTGGTGAATACGAACTCTCAGCTAAATACTTTTTAAGCATTTTAGATGACTGCTAGGTTAGCATACAAATATAAAATTATGGAATCTCGAGGCCTACTGAAGGAAAGGAGGGGATTGTGGCTGGAAAGTCCATCCAAGTGCTAAAAAAAAGTATAAAAAAATAATAATAACTGAAAATGCATTTCGATGTCATCAAAAAAAGGCAAAAAAAAAAAAAAAAAGAATTAACCACATCTGTAGCCCGAGATATGAAGTCGAATTTAAGGTCCTTTGCTCGACACAACAACGCACTTAAGGTCACTGCCCTCACATCCCAGCTCTGCCCTCGCTAGCGAAGAACGAAGAAGACATTTTCTTCTTTACCAGATCATCTTCGCCATTTGAGAGCAGCGATCGCCATTTTCTATCTGTTGCCTGTGAGTGATGTATGCTGTTCGAAATGTTCTTACATACTCAACCACCCTTACCTTACACGAGCTATTGCCAGATACACATTTCTATCTTTAGGTTAAAAAAATAAAGAAAAAAAATCAATCAATCAATAGAAATAGGTTGTCACGTGAGTTTAGTATGCCTTCTGTAGTGTGTGTGTGGATGGGTGCGTGCGTGCGTTTGTGTTGGCGATGATTTAACTGGAGCTTGGGTTACATAATAAACAGGTCAAAGACCTAAGCAATAAAAAGAAAAAAAAAGTTTTCTTTCTTTCGTCCTGGAGTCAGAGACCTTTCACATCGATTTTTCCACAGGCTATGAAATATAAAATGTATCAGTAGGAGGAGAGTTTTCTTTCCAGATTGCTCGTGACGACTGGAGGACAGGACACCTAACACCTGCAAAGCTTGTCGTGTTTCCCAAAGAAAGGTGCGCCTTTGTCTTTGCTGTAATTGAATTCTCCAGGGTGCCTGTGGAAGAAAGCTTGTTGACGCCATGATTCCTCATTAAACGTTTTCCTGCGGAGGGTTGATGAGTTATCTTCTATCGTTGTTTTGCACGATGCAATGTCAGGTGGCGCTGATGGTTCTTTGGACTAAAGGGTTAATGAACTCTACTACTGTGAGGCTTGTGGCCGACACCGCATTAACCCCACCACGTCCACCCATCAGCTGTAGGTGTCGACTGTGGTGGCAGCAGCGAGCCAGAAGACTGCCAAAGTTGTCAGAATGAGAAGGCAGAGAGAATAGTATTTATAACTGTTCAAAGATTGTTCAAATGCTGGCCAAAAAAATATGAAAAGTATCGAGTTTGTGAGGGTGAGGCGACAGGTGGTTGAGATCATAGCTTTCTGCCTCCTACCAAGGTGAGGACTAAGCACTCTCTGACATCATCGCACGGCCTCAGGTGTTATCGCCTGCCTGCAGTTATCCCTGAGGTAAGCTGTCTGACGAGACGAGTCAAAGATGGCCGCAGACCCCTCCACAAACTCCCATTAACCAGGTGATTAACACCAACCCTTTGACCCCCGCAATAAAAATTTAAACCAATTTCGGTTAAAAGACTTCCTGTATGTATCTCAGATTACTGTGAGTGGAGCATGTGGTCAAACTGGAGACATTTCGACTTCTTCATGGATCGGATCCATCTTCGACAGATCAGTTTCATTGAAAGAAGCTAACTGTACAAACAGGTCTTTTCAAAAACAACGTGCAGGGAAATAACTCTTCTGCCAAGAGAGTTAACTCTGACCAAAGTAATTTTTATATGACTCGTTTGGAGAGGAAAGCACGTGGGCAGCTGCAGTATGTCGGTGGGTATATCTCCACGTGAGCTCAAGAGTAAATGTTAATTATCGAGAAGGAATCAAGGACAGCTGGTGTTTGCGTGTTTGCAGTTTGTTACTTATCATCTCTACCTTCTTTTCCCTCCTTCGATATTGTTTAAAGCCAAGTGAAATAATTGCCTGTTTTTCTTGCGCCTAATAATCGAGTCTCCTACAGTGGAGCCTGTCCAGCCGCCGATGTGTTAGTCGGGAAGGTGAGAGTGCGAGAGGAGAGATGGGAGGACACGTGGAAGTCTTGTGTTACCTGGGTAAGGTGGGCAGGACCAGAGGGGCGGAGTAGCACTGCTTGAGTTGGAAGAAAACGATGTTTGATTTGTAGAACTGGGTTTTGTCTTGGAACCGACGTAAATGAGAACTCCTGCTGGACAGAAGCAAAAACAAACTATTCATAATCTTTTTATCTCTTCTCTTTTCATTAATGTGATCAGGTGCACAATTGCAGAAGATGATGCAAAAGGTTCGATTCTCGCACTGTGAATGATGATCCAGACTGATAAAAAAATATGCATTTTTAGATTTTTAGTTGAACAGCAAGAGCGTAATATAACGGATTGCCACAATAACGAGCGAAAGCTGATACGTACATTGTTAACATTCAGCCGGAGACAAGAAACATGCCACATAGACACTTGCTTCAATTAATTTACAGTGCACTAACCCAAACGATAAAAACTTCATTTTCTTCACAGCTTTTATCACATTTTTTTTCCTTTGACGTTTAAAAGGAAGATGAAAACAGTCTCACAGTTTTTACAGTTAATAAGGGGAATGTTTTTATTTTTATTTACAATCTGTTGGCCGTGTCCCCGTCAAAGTAGTTCAGAGAGGAGAGAGAGAGTGTGTGTGTGAAAGGTGCCACTGTATTGCATATTACCTGATTCATCAGACAGGTGTACACAGTTTGTTTGATAATGCTTACCTCTACCCAGACTGTTTATACTCCAATCTTGATGTACGACAGTCTTTAAAGGACTTTGGATACTTTCGTGTTATTGTGCCAGCAACTTTTGTTTTGTTTCGCTCTCGCTGCGTCCTATTGGCAGACATTGTGGCCGGTGAACTCTGGGAATGGCGGCCCTCATTTTCCGGAACATTAGTTTCCACAGGAAAACCAGACGATACTTCCTATGAGGCTTGTCCGCGGCCAGCCAGTAGATGTAGTATTGTGGCGGGTACACAAACCCTCCGAAATGGATTTACCTCGGCCAACTTGTTTATGTGTATGGGTCTTTCTTGACTCTTTCTGCGCTGATTCCGTCTTATAAACATCATGCAGATTTGATGCAAGGAAAGAGAAGAGAACTCCTGTTGCGAGGTGCTTTCGCCTCCAGTTACCGTTATTTGTCTGTTTCGCTGTGTTGACATTTGCAACCCCGCACCGGATGTATAGTTTATTACGGGTATCATGAACAAACCACGGGATGGCTTGCGAGTCTGGTCTGAATGCACGTGGCAATAAAAGAACAGAACTATAGGCGAACGAAAGAAAGTAAAATAAAATATAAAAAAACGAATGATGGTGGACTGTACGGCAAATACTGAAGACCTTCCTTCCACGTTGTAACCAATGGACATAACGATAACAAACATGCGCACGTGCGTAAAGAGATACATGCACACACACACACACACCCGTCCACATACACACACGTCCACATATATATATATACACAGAACAGCAAAAATGTGTGGCTGAGAAAGGAGATGTGGATAATAAACAAAAAGCCAGGAAGAAAGGAATAAAGAGAATGGCAGGTGATGCAGGAGGACAAACACACAAAGATGAGAAGACAGAAAAAAGGAACAAAGAAGCAACATGAAGTAGCTTTGAGCATAATTTCAGGTTTATTTTCAAGAATATATCAACTGTCGCGCCATCTGCCGGGAAAAAAGGCAGCAGGCGGGAAAGTCTGAACCATTTCAGTTCGATGGCAGCAACCGCTCTTCAATGACAAGGATGAGGCGCCCAAATGACATGGGGGAGGTTGATGGGGTAAGGGGGCTTGTGGTTCTTAGTGACCGGAAGGTGGACCACCGTCCCTTGGCGATGACGACGGCTGTGAAAATGACCATCGGAGGCCGTTAAACGACCACTCTGGCTCCGAGGTGCTTGTGTCCTCCACTTTTGTAGGGTGTGACTTCGGTGAATAGACACACAGACCCTTTTAGTTTGTTTCTTTTTTCGTGTTGTGTTGTCTCGTCGGCAGCCACACTTTGAGTGTGTGCTTCTTGAAAAGGAAATGTCTCGAAGTATCTTGGATGAAAAAAAAAGACACTAGCTTTAGACAACGGCGCTAGGACCAACCGCAGATTGTAACGACCTCCTCCTGACACAGGGAAGTGAGGATGGTGTGAAGACAGAAGATGGAAAGTCGAGGGAATATAGGCAAAAAGATTCGCAGAACCAACATCTCAGAGAGGAAATAAGGAAAGATGTCTGGGTTAGAGTAAACAAAATTATTACAAAACCTGGGAATATCGTCAAGAATTGAAGTTGCAACGAGATTTGATGGAAGAGCAGCGATTCTAGTTTGACGATGATTCCTGAAGACTAGCATCAGAAGTAAAGATTAACATCAGAGATATAAAACTTTGGAAGAGAAAGAGGAAGGAGGAGGAGAGTGATGTCATGTCTCGCTAAAAGGTCGATCTTGAGGAGGCAATGTTCAGACCTATGCACACGTCCCTCTCACATCACGATTGGCTTACAGCTTCTCCATCTTTTCCTACTTTTCACCTGAACCCTCGTGGCCCGAACAGCTCCTTCAGATTATTCTCGGAGACACGTTGAGACAACGTCGTCGTCCTCACGTCCTCTCCACGTAACGTGAGACAGCCTGTCCTGACCCTAACGTCATTTTCGCATGACCTTTGTGAACTCCGCCTCATTTTCACCTGGCTCATTTTACAGAAGAGCGCATTAGAATGTTTTAGTTTGCTTTAGCTAATTTACACTTTCGCCTTCAATGGCTGAAAAGACAATGCACGTATTGATTACACTTACAGCTTTTTCCTTCTTGTGAAGATATGTAATAACAACATTTTATGTCGCCTTGCTGATTGCTGTCTTCCTATTTCTCTCAATCTGTTTTATGTCGATGTCTCTAATTTACTAAAACATCACAAATAAACAAGATGGGTGGTGAGGTTAAATATATACTTGGACCTTGTTGTTTTCACTCCATGTTATTGGTCAGTAGTTTTCTATATTATTATTTTTTATATTATAATATATTATTTAACAAAAACAGAAAGATATTTGTTGCCTATTGCCCCATTTCTCATATTTCACTCACTGTTTGGTAAACAAACACCTAAACTTCAGCTTCTGTCCTCTGGATTCTGGACAGACCTTCTGGACTCTGCCACAGGTCTATAGTCAAATTTCTTCAGCAAAAATCTTCAGCACTTGGCCAGCGCCTCGTGGACAACCTTCTCAGCACCTCCCCACCTTATCATGGACAATCCTCTCAATACCATCACAACTCCCTCCTCAGCCGTTTTGTCGAGGAGGACAACTCCTTCAGCTCCTCCTGTTGATGATGTCCCCTTTATCCTCTCTCTCTCTCCACCTGTGCAGTCCACTCCAAGACGACACTTTAAAGGAAGTTATTCTTTCGACACGGATGGTCCAAGGAAGACAGAAGAGCGAGACTCGGTTCTTTGAGGAGAAAAAGCACCAACGAGCGACTGAAGCGTGTTCTGATGGAGTCTCCTCGCCGGGGCAACTCAGGATCGTGTTCCATGTTCTGAAACAGATGTTCGGGTGCACGACCGCCCTGCGAGCGATATTAGTAGCCAACCGCCGGGTTCCCTGTAAAGTAAACAGGGGCGAGACATTTAGATCACGTGCACGCCTCTTCCAAAGTTTATTTCTTTCTGTCATTTCTCCCAGACGTTCGCTTTCTCGCTTTCGGTTTAGGGTGACGTCACGGGGCGATAAGATTTATTACCGTTAGGCTCGTCTGTGATTTCTGGCTTCTTAAATTTCTGGACAGATTTTTCGACATGTAGCAAAAGATCTCTTTCCCAATCACTAGTCCTTACGGAGGAGGTTGGTGGGTAGGGGTAGGTGGGGGGTACAGAATATGACCGTTAATTAGTGTATTTCTTGGCAGAGTTAACATGCAACATGAATACAAATTCAATTTGTTTTTAAAGCTGTTTTGTCACTGAGATATAAATCAGACAGAAAGAACAAACATTTTTTTGGGGTTTTCTTTGAAAACAAAGACGTGCGTTACAGGCGATGTCTCTGTTCTTGGAATGAAATCTCTTTTTCTTATTTTACCAAACCTAGTTCTGGAGTATTTCTTGCAAAGAATCCTTTTTGAACACTGATAAGATATTTGTTGCTGTCCCTAAGCAATGAACTCGTTCTATGGTCGTATCTTACCTGACCTGTACACAAGATTTTTTTCCTTCGAACAGGATACGGCAATATTTTTAGTACACATAATATTATTTAGCGACTTTTGTAACTGATAGTGCATTCACTACTCTAGTCTTTAAAACTCCTTTGACCGAACCTGAAGATATTCATAAATCCCAGTTCAATATTCGTGTGACATAGCTTACTGAGGAAGATGGTTAGAAAGAAGTGAAACACGTTTTAAAAATTGAAAAATACACTGTACATTGTCCAGAAGCTTAGACAGACGAGAAAGTTTTAGAAAAGGAAGAGAGAACAAGAAAGTATACAAACCTACGAAGCTAGTGAGATAGAAAGGGCAAACCGTCAAAGAGAAGAGATTTTTAAAAAATAAGAAAATCATTTTTAGCGATAGTTGATCGGTCGGATAAAAGTGATATGATTGAAAAAAGGAAAAGTTAAAAAAGGAGGAACATTTGAAAGGAAACTGCAATGAGCGAAATGAAATGAAAGACAGGTGCCAGCTGATAACGAAGACGACAAAAAAGCAGAAGCGGCATCATGTTGCCGGCAACCAATCAAACATCGGCAGATGAACCATCATCCAGATAGTCGTCGCTCGCCTTCTGCAACAGCTTCTGCTGCGCGGCGGTGTGGCGGCAATGCCGCGCGGCACTCGGCGTCAAAACGCGCCGCTTGCTTCAGACGTGCGAATCCATTATCGGTGTTTGTTTTAAATATCATATTCGGGACCATGTGGGGGGAGGCACCACCATGTCAAAACAAGACCTGGGCTGGGAGTGGTCTGCCCCTGCCTCCTTCCCTTCGTCATCTCCCTTGACCTGATTGGCGCAAACATTTACAACGGTTTTTTTTTTCGCTTCGGGGGAGTCGAGAGACGTTGTTGGGGGTCTCCCTCTGTTGGTAGGGTTAAGCTGGTGTTTGCTTTGTTTCAGCCCCTTCTTCTGAAAAAAATTCTTCCCCCACCGAGATTGATGTACCTGAAATGTTAAACTCTTAGAGGGATCGTGTGGCGCATTTTGCACCCGCAAAAATAACAACAATACAGTTAAATGAAACCCTACAACTCCTCAAAGATAATAAACTTACAAAAGTGGAAACTCTAGGGGGGACCTTTCTGGCTCGAGCTGGTTTGGAGCTGAGAAAAAGGGTTTTGGAGCTTATTGTCCGGACATTCTGTCTTGCAACTGCCGGTCATGGCCCACAGCAGAGGGAAGTGAGGATAGTAAGAAATATAAAAATGTTATTAATTACATTGACTACATTGTCAACAAGGGATGTTTTGCTGTTTTTCGTAACGATTGGTCATAGTTTTATCTCTAACATATCTGACAGACAAAAGAATCTTTTATAAAGTAAAATTAACTAAAATGTAATTACTGCCAGGAAAAACAAATTTATAAAAGTTAGCAAAGGGAGGGATGTATGCAAAAGAAAGAAGGAACGCCAAAGAAATAAAGGAAGGAAGAATTAAGAAAAGAAAGAAAGAAACGACAAACATCGCTTGTTGAGAATAATATTACATAATATGTACATTTTGTAGCACCCGACCCTCCAAAAAAACTGTAGATGTTAGGGTACTGTTTGAGAGCTAATATCAAAAAGAGACTTTGTGTTAAAATAAAAGAAGAGTTGAAATTCGAATGGACGATGTTCAACCGTTTCACTTCGGCGGAGTCTTTGCGGTGGTCCTCCCGCTCATGCCAAGGGTGATAACTTCTGCCGCGTAGAGGGCAACTACTCCCCACCAGGAAACCGCCCGACACCTGGGTGGAGAGTGCGGAACGTGGCGGGTCTGAAAAGCGATACCCAGGGTGCCTCCAATTAGATATTTTATAACTTTTTTGGGGTCCCGACTTTTTGGGGGCCAGCCAGCCCCTGGTCCCGCTCCCCGCGACAGACAGCAGCTGAAGTATGTTTTCATGTCATATCTTCAAAGAAGCTTCGCATTACAAAACTATCTAGGGTCGGATTCCGAGAGGGGTACTTGGAAAGGAGGGAAGAGAGGTGGAGGGATGAGGGGTGGAGGGGAAAGAGAAACAGGCCGGGGTGGCTCCTGGAATTGGCTCCATGGGTCGCTAGCGATTTCGTCTCTCCAGCGTAGCAATTACGGTTGTGCCAAAGTCCAAATCGACTTTTGATGAGGTGGTGATGCGAGAGTGTAAGGCGGGAAGAACCATGGGGAGAGATGAGGAATGGAGGCTCCACCAAGCAGGCAGACTAAGGATCAGAGAAATACAACAGACTGCTATTGTAGCTTGGCGGTGCACGATGTTGTAGATAAGAGTAGACGATGGGTAGAGAGATATTCGTGTCTTGTTAGCGCTGGAGAAATAACGAGGGTACTGCTTGTTGGAATCGCTGTCTTCGGGTATGTGTTCATACATGTGGGGAAAGGGAGGCTATGCTAGACCTTCAGCCATGTTGGTTTCTTTGTGACTATCCCCTTCGCTCTTTTTTTAACCTGTCTGATTAATTAATACAAAGTCGATGGCGAGACAGACCTCGCGAACTCAAGATAGTACGAGAAAACGAAAAATAAATGAACGAACAAAAGATATAAAAAAAAAAAGAGCTACGTGATGACGACGATGACGATAATGATGATAAAGTGAACTAGACTTGGCTTTGGACGAATTCCGCTCACCGTGTGTGACAGGAAATGTCTGTCTGTCCAAAGTCACGAGTCCCTACTCGATGTCTGGGGCACGACTCCTGTCAGCGGCACTCGCTCTCATCCTTTCATCCCGCAAACAATCCTTCATTTCTCCCAATCATAAGTCAGGCAGACCGGAAAAGGGGTTATCACTGGAAACCACAGTCGCGTGCATCCCTCGCACGTGCACCCGTATTATGTGTGGGAACCGAGCCTTGCCGAGCCTTTGGCGGAATCATAATCTCCAGGCAGTTAAGGGCTATATTGCGGGGAATTCGACTGCAACATTGACGGAAACGCAACGACCAAAAAAGAAGAAAAAAAAAACACCACCACAACCACACACACACAAACGGAGAGAGAGAAAAAGGGAGTGAGGAGAATGAAATGCCCAAGTGTCTTGCTAGCGAACAGACCCCAAACTGCGGACCAAAAATATTTCCTGTACAAGAATGCCTACGGCAAGGGTTTATTTTCAGAAAGATTTGTCAGGGCGATGGAAAAGGCACTTCATATGGTGAAATTCTGCACCTGTGTCTAAACATTCTCCCTCGCCAAACACCGTCTGCTTTCCACTTTCCCTTCCCCCCACTTCCAACCTTCTTTATCTTTCTGTCTTCAGAAGCCCTAACCCCCGCCACCCCACCCACCCAAAATTCTCTCCCCTTTCTTCATCCTTCTGGGGAAAGTCTTTCTAAGATGTCCGCCACTCGGCCGTCGGCGCGTTACCTGAGTCCCTCTGATCCGATCAGAAATGTTTCCGTAAAATATTTTTGCACCTTGTGCACCCCGGCCAATGATTATTTTCATAAACGTTTTGTCAAGAGGCCAGCATAAGGTATGGGTGGCCTCACCTGTAGGTGAAGGAGAGAAAGAACTGCCAAGTCAGGGTGGTCTGTCACCCTGAAAAAGCTGAGGAATTTGGCAGGAGCGGAAAAGTGGAGGGTGGAGGCGGCATTTAACAAACACGCTCAGCAGAAGACGGGTGGGAAAGTGGCTGGGGATTGTGGGGAATGGGGAAGGGGAGTTGGGGTAACGGGGATTTTCCCGTGATAAAGGAATCGCACAAATTTACTCCGATTTTTGCTTGCTTTTCTGAGTTGCTGCAAAATCCTTCGGTTGTGTCCTTGTCTCTAGAGTGTTCTGGAAGGTCAGAGGTCAGATGTTGATGCAAGCTGTTGTTTTGTTGGTGTTTTTATTTATTAACCCTCTCGTCGTGTTGCTGTCGAGGAAATAATGAGAGGTTTTATAGAATCCGTAGCATGTGCACAGCCAATACATCACACATCGTGTAATGTCCAACCTGTAACAGTCCAAGACCTGATCCATCGAGCTGGAACTCGGGCGGGCTGGCAGGCTTCGTGGTGGGACGGCAGCTCCAGGGGTGGGCCAGGCGGGAATCCCTCGCCACCCAGCCTGGATTGCCGGGGTGACGCTTGATGCCGCTAACTTGCCTCGATTTTATATGTTTATGAAGAAAATATGGCTGACTCCCCATCTTGCACCATTACCCCGCTACACCTGCTTAGCTTCTTTGGTGTAGGCTCTTTTTTGTATTTTTCTGCTCTTTGGCAGATGAGGGTTCAGATAGCTTCATCCTCTTCGCAAAAAAAAAAAAAAAAAATGCTGGGAACTCATTTCCATCTCTCTCTCTAAGCGTTTGTAGCGAGTCTGTTTGTGCTTACGTGTTGGTGGATATAGGAGAACTCACAGGGGTGAGGGTTGGGGTGGAGGTGTGGGGTGGATGAGTGTGGGAGGGGCGTGAAAGCGGGGGGGACGAAGGGTTCGAGGAGGGAAAAGGAGTTTGAGGCGCTAAACAAAAGAAAACTGCGAGCAGACGGAGGATGTTAGGGAGTCGTTAGCCGTTGTGGCGAGTGCTGACAGGTACCGCGACAGGCCAGCGGCTGCGGAGTCTGAATGTGGTTGCCATCCTCTTGGCATAGAGGATGAATGTTATTACATTGATAAGCTAGACACACAAAAACATCTATAAATTCAATTTTCGAAAGTTGACATGTGAATGGTCTTTATCTCGCTAGGTGACAGAACTTTTTCACCTCTTATATTTTTTGTGTCCTGATAGGGAGGCTACACTTCAGTGTTGTTCTGGACAGGAAGTTGTCGCATAACCACATAGCCACCCCACATTTTAACATCATATCCAGCTTTCAATGTTTCTGCTTTACATGTACTCATTTTATTCAAAATAACAAAAGACTTGTACACTTTAACAATATCTCTCAACACTTACCTGCTGATTGGTCAAGAAGGACAGCTGTGAACATGTGTCGGTCACCTAATTATCGCTTCACAAGTCAACTACCTGATATTTTGCATCGTAAACGACCATGAATAACAAATCAGGGATGGTTAACTTTGTTCTTCCATTTTTTATGAGACAAAATTCAAAATACTTTTCCTAGTCCGCGGTTACCAGCAGCGCGCGCTCCAAGTCTCTCAATATTTGTGTCCACTGAGTCACCATGGTCGATTTTCATTTTAGAAGAACGGACGTTAATGAAGCAATTAAAACCAAAATTATGACTAAAATATTTCAGGACGGTAACTTTATACTCGTATTTACATTCATGAGTTTTGTTTTTAAAAGCAGATTATCATTTAGAAGACCTTATGAAACTCGATGAAATGAACATTTAACAAAAGGGAAAAAAAAAAGAAAAAAGCGTTTTAGTTTCCACTC
Source organism: Pomacea canaliculata (assembly GCF_003073045.1). Classification (NCBI taxonomy): domain Eukaryota; kingdom Metazoa; phylum Mollusca; class Gastropoda; order Architaenioglossa; family Ampullariidae; genus Pomacea; species Pomacea canaliculata. The sequence goes on along the minus strand of NC_037601.1, from coordinate 17,373,296 downwards.
TTTTTTATTTTCATTTTTAGAAATAATGGTTTTACAATATGTCTTCATTTTCATTGAAGTCTCAGTTCTGAAGTGGCATCGCCTTCTGCAGGATATAAGCGACAGAAAGGGAGGTCACTCTTGTCACTCACTAACCAGTCACGTGACAGTAGCCAGTGGTAAATCGAGAAGCAGATTCCATTCAACCATTTAACTAGCAGACGTACCGAAGAGACTGAATAGGCCAACCAGACAGCGAACATTGTCGTGAACTGTTGCTGTGTTATTTCTTTTATAAATATCGAATATCTTGGTCTAAAATTAAGCCAAATGCTTTTCATGAAATAAATAGGTGAGGTATCCACCCCTCTAACCTACCCTCCGCCCTTTCTCCGCTGTACAACTTTTTTTCATTGAAGTATAAAAACTCACAGATATCGCACACCCTACAGGTGGCAAAATGTAGACCGATTGCATTTTTGTTATTTTCTTGTTTCTTTTCATTTGCTTTTCCTTCTTAGAGGAAGCAGCGATAAGGGTTTTCCCGCCGGCATGAACCTCCTGGCCTCATCTATTTTATTCGCTTCAATACAAACACGTCAGGAAATGTTTGTCTTTCTCCGCTCGGAATTCCAGATATATGCTTGTGCTTAAAATGTTTGGGTGGCTTTGTGTTTGGATGAATATTCACGACCTTTGACTTCCTCATACTGCGAGGGTCTTACTCGGGTGGCATCAAAAATACACCAAATGGGGGGGCTGGAATGATTGGGGGAGGGGATGAAGGATTGAATATAAGGGAAGAAACGTGAAACGAAGACTGTTTAGAAGACAGGCAGACTTACAAATAGACATGGAATATAAGAAAGAATATAAGGAATATATGTCTGTAACTGGAGGAGGTACGGGAGAGGGTGATGATGATGATTGATGATGAGGAGGAGGATGGGGATGATGATGATGATGGACAGCAAATTCTTGTTCCTGTTTCATGAAGATACTTGAGACAGACATAAGTAAGAACAGTGTACACAGACAGACACACAGACAGACGAGACATTCCAGTCAAAAGCACCAAATAACTTTCCCCAAAAAAACAATTCAGCTCCACTTCGTGCCAGTCACTCAGTCGGATCGCAAATAAACAAACTTCTTGAAATTTTCCAGTTTCCTAACAGTTCATCACCCTTTGACTGTTATGAACTTCCGCGATTAGGAGAGTGTCACACTAAAATGTTTGGATTGTTGAGTTTTCTGTCGGCCAGCCCCTTATCGCAGGCTGGAAGTCACAAATTTGAAAAACAATTCTGCCTTGAGAGCTCCGGAGGAAAAAAGCGATAAGAGGTGGTAGATAGAGTAGAATAACATTTCACACCTTTTTTCCCCTCAACCATCTCGGAAGGAATGCTGAAAAGTGAGGTTCAACTTCTGTTTTGATTGGCTGAAACTTTCACATGTAATCAAAGTAGTGAAAGATTATCACAGTCTTTAATGAAATTTGTTTGAAATAACACGTGTGTGTGTGTGTGCGAGCTCCCTTGCTTCCTTGTTTTCCAATCATCTACACTTACAACATTTAAAGAAAGTTATTCTGAGAAATAAATATTTAAATAGGTTTTGAAGCTAACAAAACAACTGATTACCTGCCATGGCCGAGAAATACTCGGTCTAAATGTTAGTCCTCTCAGATGAACGATTCCACTAACAGAAAAAAAAACCCCAAACAAATCTCTTATTTCCAGTTCGTAATATACTTACACCATTTGTTGCAGAAACCATCACTGCTGTGGAGCAAATCACAAGTCTTCACAAATTACACCGAATTCTTTTTTAACCTTCTTGGAGCTGCGAAAACGAAGGTATAGAAATTTTTTAATTTTACCTTGCATATTTCATTTATTGAGGTTTTTTTTTTTAAATTCAAATGCCAAATTAATTTGTTTCTTGTTATTTTTTGTCTTACTTTCATCACTCATCAGTCATCTTATTTGCGACCGAAATAAACTTTCTAGAGAATAAAAACTACTCGTCAATTTTAATAAAATATTTTTTAAGGTTTAGATGGTTCGGGAATGGAGGGGTGATGCGGTTCTTCTTTATTATTCTTCCGCCTTGCCGTATTCTTACACAACTTCTCTTTTCTGTAGTCCCTTTTCTATTTCCTGCCTGATTCCCACCATGATGCAGACAGAAGACTTATGCAACAGCACTGAATCATAAATTTTCCAGATTTTCATTATTTTTCTTTGATTAACTCAGCTGTCACTTATTAATGACTCAGCCTCCATCACTCCCTCAGTCGTCCCTAAAAACAAAAGAAAAATAGTCCCTTTCTTCTTCCACTTTGGACTTTTTTTGATGTTGTTGCTTTGTCTGATGTTTCTCTGAAAATGTCACTCAGATCTTTTACAGCCTGCATACATCTTGTCGGAAGTTGTACAGAAAAAGCTCTTGTCACTTTCCAAGAAAATATTTTACGACTGTCTCTCAGCTTTATGATGGCATCCAGCAATGGTCTGTGCAATTCCGGTGTCCGGATCCAAATCCCCGTCTAGCAATTTTTCTTTTTCTCCCCAACGACGACCCTGACGTTGGCTCCGACATTTTATGATAACCATGAAACCTCAGAAATTCGATATTTGTCGTGCGTGTATGATAGAAATCAAGCGGTTCTTCGCGTCCAGAATGGTCGTGATGTAGGCAGGGAGACTTCATAATGGAAGGGGGAAGCAGCGGAGCGGTTTTATGGCTCAGGCCACGTGGAAAGATGGGCTTGTAATCTTGGACACTTTATTCCTTTTGTATATATCCTAGACTTTCCCCGCCACGCGTCCTGCAAGCAGAGTTCAGGCACAACGGAAGGAGGGAGGAAGAATGGTTTGGGTGTTGATGTCCAGAGGAGGAGGAGGATCTGAACACGTGATATTTGTCTGGGGAAACAAAAGCGATTGGTCAAACGATGAGACATTTCATTTTCTTCCATCTGACCAAGTACTGAACCTTTTTCTCCCATAATAAACTTTTTATGCCCAGTCACTCCATCGACAGAAAACTTTCTTCGGTGTTCACGATATTAGAGAAAGACAGGCAAGCAAAACTAAATTTATTTATAACATTCACTGAAGGACATTTTCTAAAGGAAACACAAAAAGACATAAACTAAATACATAAGGGCCAAGGGATGCAGATTAAAGAAAGAGAATGTTAAAAATGTTTTTTTCACAACTGAGAATTCAAACTTTGAAGTTCATATTTCTTCATCTTCCTGCAGTCTTTAGAACCAAATATTTCGTCTAAAGGGTTAAGGGTAGGATTAAAAGAGTTTAAGAATGTGACAAGTTGATCATCGCTTTGATCACCTAAGAGTACATCACGATGAAGCTCCTTTTTTGATATTCATTTATTTTAAAATACTTGAAAACAGAAAACATCTGATTAAAACTAAACCCTTTCTTCGAGTTTCTGAAAGAGAGGCAAATCTTGAGAGAGGTGAAAAAAAAAAGGAATGGACAGCAGAAGTTGGGGACATTGCTTCCAAGATGAATGACGAGCACAAAGAATCGAACCAGAGCGCCGAGGGCTGGACGAACCGAATTATTATAAAGGATGACGTTGATTGGTAGAACAGAAGAAAACATCAAAAGGCACTCAGTCCCCTCATTAACCTATTGTGCGTCTCTCAGTGGCCGCTTCGCCCATGTTTATAGATTATTTTCATTGCCCCTTGAACGAGACCTAAAAGCGTCTTTCCTGTTTGCCTCGTCGATGGACGCTTTTTTGAGGGGAGAAATACTTTAATGCAGACATTCCTCGCTACTGATTCTTTCATTATCAGAAGATACTCTCCAACGACTGGCTACTGACTTTATTTCCAGCATTACTTCAGTGGATATTACTGAACTTTCGTCGATCGCACTGTGTGTGTGTTTTCTATGATTCACTGCAGTCCTGTGCTTCTGGACATGCTCGTCTTCTTCACTTGTCATCCAAATAGTCTTTTCTTAAAAACTGACCCTAGCGGGAAACTTTTCTCCAAAATAAATGAATGGCGACTATAACACAACTAGGTTATATGGCTTTAGGATTGGGATTAAGGGTAGAATTAGGATTCGGGTTTCATTGAACAAGTATTAGATGATAACAATAGTAACTTTTTTTTTTTTTTTTTTGGAAACTAAAGAGCAACGGAGAAAGTCGAAGGTGCAATGTGAATTACGAAGTTCAGTTTTGGTTTTTATGGAGTCTGCTACTCTCTGAGTATAAATTCAATGAAAATGGTATTTAGCGAACAGGTCTGTGTCCCTATATATCTGTCCAGTTTATTTGTTAGGTCTAGACATATCCAATGTTTGCTTTTGTTGAAGTAACCCGATCACGATTTCTGCTTATTCACCATAGGTATGAGAAAAGCATCGGAAGGGGAGTCCTGAAAATACCAGATGGTAGGACTACCACGAGCACATGATACAGGAGTCTGATTTAACAAGATTAACCAGTCTACCGCCCCGGTAAGTTAACGGGCTGGTAAGAGTGCTTCATGAATACGAACCCTACACGACAGGATGTATAGACATGAGTTGCCTGCCCTTTTCCGTCTCGCTTCACTTGACGAGTTATGCTTGCAAACTTGCATGTGCCTGGCAAGAAGCTAAGGTGGTCATCAGAACCAGCAGGATGGCTCTGACCAACTGACCAGTCGTGGCAAAGTGCAGGCGTTGTTGTCTCTTGTCTGTCGGACTAGCAGGCAGTGTTTGGTCAGTCTGACAGTCTGACAGCTGACAGTCGCAGACGACCATCAATGTCGCGGCGAGGGACGAGTCTGTCCGAGGAACGAGAGAGGAGACCTACATTCAGAGACACAAGGTGGTGGGCTTGTTTGGTAACCGAGAAGAAAAAGAAGAAAAAAAAATGGATAGAAACGATTTTGGATGGAGAGGCAAAGGGAAGAAGGTTAAAGATCCGTGGAAGAAAATAAATCATCGGAAATCACTCATCGATGTTCAGCAAACAAAAATCTCAATGGATTGCAAGGACTTGCAACTTCAGTACTTCAACCAAAGTCAGTCTTGTCGCCTGGACATGAAATCACTCTGATATCACATCACTAGTCTGTAGCCCTCGTACAATTTTCTTTCTCTCTGTGAGACACACTCAACCCTCATTTTTTCCATTGCTATCCTCTGTCTTTGTCTCTTACATCCCTTTAGGACTGTCTGTCTCAAAGACCTTCTCAGAAGGTAACAAGATCCGGATTATTGCAATTAATATCTTCGGCTGGAAGGATGCTTTTTACGCCTAATTTACAGTGAATATTTTTTTATTCAAATTCATTTTGGTCTTTCACTTTTTTTGCGCCTAAGTTGCAGACTAACAGACATTACTAGTTTTCACAATACCTAAGCGGGCTGAGAGTTTATTTGAATTCAGTTATTTATAGCTTACCCGTTGACATCAAAACCTTGAGACTCATTTGGTCGTTTGGTAAAAATGGAATTTATTGTGGAAAGGTTTTGTAGCATTGTGTTCCTTCTACTCTAACATGTAACCGTTAATTCAAATTACATGGCACGTCTGTAATGAGAGCTGAGTTGGGTGGGATGGGCGATAATTTTATGGCTGGTCTGTCAGATTAAGCAATTTTTGAATGTCGGGTGGTTGGTAGTCGACTGCCAAGGGTCGAGAAACATTTCTACTTGCTGTCGTCTAGCAACTACCCAGATGTGATGTTAAAATTGTTCTTCCAAGTGTATTTTCACTATTTTCTTTCTTTCTTTCTTTCTTTCTTTCTTTCTTTCTTTCTTTCTTTTTTCTTTGAGTAATTTAACACATTGTACACAGTTCTCCTTCGTCAAACTATCATCGCTGTTTTACAACACTTTCAATCATTATGATGAAATATCTTCTCTCGTTCTTTGAGAAAGAATGTTGACATGGGTCATGCGCTTTGATATGAAACATTCGCAGCAGGGTTCAAACAAATATTGTTGCCAATGACAACAAGGAAAACAACGCCCAGCCATGCATCTTGTGCTTACAAAAACTCAACCCTTGTGACAGGAAATACATAATTTTTTAAAAGTTACTCGTTTATATGGTTTGGCCAAATGTTTGGCTCCCTGCTGGTCTGTGACATGAAGTGTTTCTGTGATGTTAGCGTTTTTCTAACGGATCAGAAAATGTTGATTGTTTATGGGAAAATCAATGCACTGTGATGCTGTTTATATTGTTATATTTCCTCTCATCCTACAAAGCAAATACAGAACAGTAGAAGGAAAGAGATGTAGTTGGGTAAAGAATTATTATTATTAACTTGTTTACAATTTTCAGTCACTTGTCGTGTAGCTGCTAAAGTATGTAGATATTGACTGGAAGTTATGGTACCCCCACACACCCCACCAGTCGACCCAGCTGTCGTGAATGGGTAAAATATACAAACAAAAACATTCTTCACCCCAGCGGGTGTGTAAATCTGTGCACATTCACGTAACACATAAACACACACATGTGCACGTGCACACATAAATACACATGCACGCGCACACACAAACACACCAGACAAGGAGCTGGCCAGTTGTAACCAAAGACTACAAAGGAACATTGCACCTGCCTTCCCCCTACACTCGCCTACAGGTTCCATAATCCTCTCTCTCCATCAGCAGCTTAGCAGCTCGCGCCACGCGGTGAACACCTCTCACTCCTCCATCATATTCGGTAAACTGTCAAGAGGCAGGCATTCATTTTCACTCCCGACTCGTCTGCAGCTCGAGGGAGGGACCTTGCAGCACGAGCCTCGTTGTGAGGACCGACCACTTGATCGCCTCTTCAGGCAGCTGCGCCGGGCCAGGAGCCAGAGTCTCGGTGCGCCAGCGCCACCAGCGCCATGATGCTGACGTTCCGGCAGCTCTCTGCTCATGCGCTGAGAGCAACATTTCAGGCCCGAGCTCTCGCCGAGCTCTTTTCGCTCTGAAGGCTTACAACGCCGTAGTCCATGCGTTAAGCTGTGACGGACGTTTCCAGTCCTACACTGAACGCAGAGATAAAAATTAAAACTGAAAATACTGTCATGTTTCTTCAGTAAGACTGCATCAGATGCAGAAGTCTGTCTGACTGTCTGTCTGTCTGTCTGTCTGTCTGTCTGTCTGTCTGTCTGTCTGTCTGTCTGTCTGTCTGTCTGTCTTTTCAAACCTAATTTTTGATCTTGGAACAGAGCGATTCATCTTTAACCTTACTTTTCACAAAGAATCTTTTTCAGGAAAACCCTGTATACCCCACCCTTAGAAAAAAACACACGCATGCACACACGTGACAGCTTCTAATATAGGTGTCGTTTATATGAAATGATCCATGATAGTGACAGTCTAAAATATTGCTAGTAAAATAAAGCAGAAAGTTTGTCATATGTTCCCTCTTCATATAGCAACCGAAGTTATAAAATCTTTCAAACATCTCAAAATGGCGGCGTAGCTGAATGAGTACGGCCACCAGATCTTTGAAGAAACCATAATTCCTGGCGCCATAAGCCATCGACCAGTTGAAAGGAGGCTACGGGAAAATATCTGCTTGGATCTCCTGTCCTCGTATCATATTCATATTTAGCAAGATGTGGCGCTCTTCAGTGGCTGAGTACACACCACCACCATCACCATCAACATCATCATCAACATCATCACCACCAACATGACCCCTCCTCCTCCCTCTGCCTGGTGTGGCTTAGACATCCGCTGTGTAGTTGATGTTTGTTGGCGATGCTGTTGTTGGCAATGCTGCTCTCTATTGGCGATGTTGTTGCTAAGATAAAAACGAACTTTTACTTATCAGTCCCTAGACCTTCCCTTAGTTAAATACCATGAACTGGTTCTAGACAACTGTAAACAACAATGCTTCATTTTACAACCGGACTTCAACTGTTTACTTTGGATATTTGAACAAAAGTTTGTTGTGTACCACTCTGTTAAAATTAATTTATGGGGTTTGAGGAAATTTCATGTTAATATGTACATGTGTCTGAATATTGTGCAAGTGTTATAATTACATTTTGGTTTTTATTCTGCTGATGAACGAATTAAACCACATTAATTCTTTACATGCCGAGTATCTTGCCCAACCTGTTATCAAACTGTTTTTGCACTACACATGAGTAGACTGAGCTGTGAAGAGTGAAGGTCTGGCACCGACTTGCATAAGTACCACTTGTCAACCCTCGGATAGAAATATCTTCAGATAGATTGAAGGCAGCGGGTGAGGTCAGTTGTTGACTAGGAGATTAGGACGGACGCCAGACGGATTTTTTGGAGATCAGTAATGACCTTTCTGCTGACCTTACAATTGGACATCCTCTTCCCTCAGGTCGCGTTGGAAACCGAGGAACTATATGATGTCTCCCCAGTTCCCCTCCTCGGCAACGCGGAGAATCCGAATTAGAATGGATGCGTACTACTCGTATGGGAGGATCTGGTCGTATACTTGTCGTAAACGCTACAAGAACTTTAATTCTGAGAATAACCTCCCTTTAAATTGTCTTGCACACCTCAGAAACCCTCCTGTTTATCAATGCACGATAGAAAGCTGAATTATAATTTATTATTTAAAGATACAAAGAAATAAACAAACAATTACAAAAATAAACAGGTGGATAAAACAAAAAAGCTGAGGAAGTCTGGAAATTTGAACGACACGCCCAGGGTCTGGGTATGACAGCCCGTGCGCCATCGCGGCTCCGCATATGATCATACAGTGCCCTCCCCTGCCAGGCACGTCATGTGACTCGGTGGGTGCTTATGTCCGCCATCGTGTCCTGGCAGCTTCCAGCGACGCCCTCTCCCCTCTCCACCTATGACGATCGGGGAAAGCTTCCAAGCGTCATAACTCTGGCGACATTCCCCAGCAGCCCGCGATATGACTGACACCAGCGCCAGCCACAAGAAATTATTGACCCAGCCTTTATGATATTGATATTCAGCCCTCGCTCCCTCCCGGATCCCTCCCTCCCAGCAGCGCCAGGCGATGCGCAGGAATGGAGATTCCACGAAGATCAGCTCCAGGCATTCCAGAAGCGCCGCGCTGGCAAGTGGCGCCCCCAGGCGGCAGCACAGGCCATGGACGTCGGTGGTTGGCGGAAGGAAGACACTCGCCCCGTTGCGGAGGCTTCACCGAGGGCCGTGACAAGTCTTGAGGCGGTGGCTAGTCATTGGTGATCTTGTCATATTCATATTCATATTCAACGTTCTGCCAGTGACTGCCTGCAGGCGGGCGGGGACTCCTCCTTTGTAGATGGAAGAGTTAGATGTGGGAGTGTCGGAGGATGACCCATGAAAGGTTGTCCTTTTTTTTTTTTTTTTGGTTGTTGTTGGTTCAAAATGATTGTAAAGCAAATGTTATTTCAAGACATATTTCAACGTTTGAAAGAATTTTTAACTGCGACATGACTGTTGCATAAAAAAAAAAATATAAAAGTAAAGCGATTTGGGCATTCTCGTACCTACAGTATATGTATCTACTTCCTACAGTAAACTTATCTCCTCCTGCAATAAACTTTTATTCCCTACATGGTTTACAGTAAACTTATATACTTATTATATACGCTTAGATTAGTTATTAATGTAATTAGATACTTATTGATATTACTGCATAAGGAAGACAGGTTTGGGAGGGAAGTGTCAAAGCATATAATGGTATTTGATAGAAAGTCCTTGTCATCTGTATTGAATCCCAGAAAGGACAATAACTGCACCAGCAGTAGATAGTAAGTCTTTTTAACAGAAATTCAAAAAGTCCTTTCTTCAGTACAAAACATTTTATTTTCACTTTAAAATATAATTATTGATAATGCCGGATCATCTTACCGCCGAAAGATGTTAAACAAGGTCGAAGGTCGGGAGGGGAAGATAACCTAAAAGGTTTCCGTCTTGATGACGTCAGTACTTAAAGCTTCTCAACTGGACAGCATGTTATTACATATCTCAATTTGTATATGGCCGTCAAGCAAGTTGAAAAATTGAATGTGATAAATTATTTAAGATATGTCCGGTAATGAAAGCGCTTTGAATTCATCTTAGGACGCAGAGTGAGGAAGCAAGAGAAGGAAAGCATTTCACTCCCTTTGTGACAGGGAATCAGTCTATGTAAGGTGGCTTTGACTTTCAAACGCATGTCTATCATTGAGGGGTAGGGAGAGGGTTGAAGAACGTCAGGTGGGTGGAAAAAGAAGGTAATGTGAATGAAAGGGGCGCAACCGAGCACGACATCACCACGCATGCGCGGAGCATCCTGAGCTGGCTTATGACAAGCTGTTGACAAGCTGGCGCGCGGGAGATGGCGGCTTCATGCCGTGTGCCACTTTAATGCGTGTCTGACTCTCCGGGCTGCTGCCGCTGGCAGGCCCGTCACCGTAATGTGCAGATTGATGGCGTCAGTCATATCATATCTGACGCTGCCAACAGCTCAGCACAGCCCACCAGGCCCTGGCGAGACACCCGTCAGCAGGCTGGACACGTTCTGTCGGCAACGTGACATCACACACACACCAAAAGGCAGCTCGTGCGCACGCGCGTGTAAGCCCGCGCATTTTCTTAAAATATAACATTGCCTTCGTGTTTAAAAAAAAAACAAAAGGTAATCGTTGATAATAGCCGTTAGGTTGTTTGTGTTTGTTTGATGGCAATCAACACTGGGTAATAATTAAATTGTTCTTTCTTTGCTGTTTATATTTGCTATTTCTTCCCTTTCGTCTTATTCATTTTGAAACTAACATAAGCTTTTATTTACGGGGTAAAATTTTGATTTAATACACCCGCCCAGAATATATAGACCGCATGTGTAACACACTTCTCGCGCATTTCATGCTCGATTTTTTTTTAACGGCCTAAATGCTTTGTTGGAAAAGATTTCTATTCCCAATCAAATGCCTATAGTACATCAAAGTACTTTATTCGACAGTCATAGAAGGACATAGACAAATAGATATTCACTCACTTGCACGAGGCGCATTCCCGGGCCTCTCCTGGGCCTTGTTGGCTACGTGGCACAGCCCCATGATTGTCATACGCCACATAAGCTGCCAACACGACAAATCGTTTGTCATGTCGCAAACCCCATCAGCCCTTGCGACCGAGCCAGCACCTCCACCGAGGAAAGGTCTGTTCTCTAATGGCCCGAGGGGAAGGGTAGAGGCCAAAGGCCACAACAGTTTGACGTATTTATGACGTCGATATGCACGGCGGTGTGACGGCACGCGACGGTAATTTGAAAATATTGTTATGAAAGTGGCCGTGACTCATTATCGGCTTTCTTCCCCGAGGCCTCGGTTCGTGTAATCGCTAAATGTAACGACATCTGATTCATATCTGGGATCACCATCAGGTCCATCAATGGCCGCCGCTCTTTGTTCAGGCGGTTCTTGGGACTCGCAGCTTCTCGTCGACGCCTCGCAGCACCGGAAGCCTAATGCACGTGCATTCTTCAGCTCATCCTCTGTCATCCTTTTCAGGTTGCCCTTCCTGCTTGTATCCTCCGCATCCTTTTTCTTTTAGCAAGGAAAGCTTTCTTCTTCTTCATCATCATCATCGTCATCTTTTTTCTGAAAATTGTAGCATGAAGCACCAAGAGGACAGCGAAAAGTCCCGGCGATACCATATTCCTACACTAGTGAAATAGTCCATCAAAACACCATTCATTATCTGTGGACCCAGGGGGAGACAGTTTCAGACGGAGTGAGCTCCGCTCCCACATTTGACAAAAACCTGCGTTCAGCCGCCATTGTGAACAACCCTGTTTCGTCTGAGCAGGTTCTGGTTGTGATGGCAACTACGTGCTTATCTGCCACTTGCCCAGGCGACATCTTTGGAAGCCAATGATGATTAACTCTTCCTAATCGATGGCGGTTACTCCCCCTGCCTTTGATCAGAGACCGGGAAAGCGATTGCATACTCATAAAGGTTTCAGGTGTCTGCTCTTGGATTCTGCTTGCGCTCCCCGAAGGGTAGTTGGGCAGAATGGTCCCAAACCACAAAAAAATTCAGGATGAAACTACAAGCCTCAAGCGACGCTTTAAGTTTTTTTTGTAATAAATATAATTCGGCCGGTGTGCAGACGAACCTGATGGGCAGGATCGACAGGCTAGAATTTCCTGTAATCAATGTTACTTCGTTTTCACCTTCCAGTATGATAAGATTGCTGACTTCTTTTTCTGTTTGTTTTTCTTTGTTCTAGGCTTAAATGGTTTTGATTGATTCTATTTGATTCTTTATCTCACTCTGTCACTCTTTCAATTGCTCTCTCACTCTCTTGAACACACACACACTTGTTTATCATAGCAGGTAGAGGTAATTACATTTCTGACTAAATTCTTTCTTCTTTGCTTCCATTTCTCTCTCTCTCTCTCTATTCTTTAATCTGAATACCGACATTTAAACCGAATGGCTCTTTAGTCATGAAACCTACCCTCAAAACAACCAGAACTTTTGGTTTTATGAAACTGTTAAAAGCAATCTTACAAATGCAACATTAAAAGTTGGATGAGCCAGTGGGTCAGGTTGCTTCCGTTTTACGTTCTTTCATTTTCTGTCCTTTCATGAATTGGGATGATAAAAAGAAAAATTCTTCTTAAAAGTAGAAGACGGACAGCTGGTCTCATATTATTGTAATGCACACAAAATACATCTCTTCCCTTTGTAATGAGCGATCGAGTTGTCTCCCTGAATGAGCTTTGTGGCGTTCAAAGACGTTTTGATCTCAGGTTTGAGGTAAAACCTTTCAGAAAAATTACTTCTAAGGCGGAACCTGTTGACAACTGGTAATGCTGTGGTTGATGATGATTATCCTGTTTCATTTTTGAAATCGATCTTCAAGCCGCAGGCTGTACGATGCCGACAATATAAAAGAAAAAAGAGGAGAGCTTTCAAATATCGACAGCGGTTGCCAGAAGAAAGCCACTTGTCACCAGCTGACATTTTAGTGTGATTAGTTAGCTTGATTAGTTGGGTCTGGCGTGACGCCACCATGCCGATGATTAAAGAAACGACGGTGGTGATGAAACGTGCATTTTCAGGTTACATCAGACCGTGATAACGATTGTAGAGAAAACTTTGAAGGAAGACAGGAGAGAAGTAGAGAGAGAGAGACTTGACATTTAATGTCTGACATCTTTGAGGACATGAGTTCGTTGTCCTGATATACAAATTTAACCGAAGAATAAATATTCGTTCCAGGTATGCATCTGTGATCATCAGTATATCTAGGTAGAGGGAGGGGGACAGACGGGACAGACACACAACAAATGCAGACAGACAGACAAACCGACAGACAGACAGACAGACAGTAACAGCACCACACATCAAGACCTATACCGACGGTGATAACACCACACATCAACACCACCACCTACAGTAACAACACCACACACCACCACCACCACCGACATTAACAACACCACATATAAAGCCGCCGTTTTGCAGATGATAGAAGCGAGAGACCCTACAACCTTTGGGTTCTGAGCCCTCTCTCTTTGTTCGCAGCCAAATTCAATTTCTTTCTTGGAATTCTCTTGCTCCCGACACTACTAGGTGATCATTCATACTCCGCGTTCCATATTTGTGAGAGTTCTACAGCTTCCGTACAATCGAAACGTCTGGGTCATTTGGGAGCAGTGTCTCTCCCTGATTACCGGAAAGGACTTCGTCTTGTTTGAGATTTATGGAAAGCGATGGACACAGTTATCGACATACGGCTTTCATTCCAACACAGTCTGCTCCATTTGTGACCTTGTCTCTTGTGCGGATTCCTTCTCCAGAATTATTGGCTTGTAGAAGGAAGCTGGTGGAGAACTTTGCCGAAAAAAAGGTTAAACGTCCATAAAAAATATCGATTCCTGGCAGTCGTACTGGACACCAGCAGCATCTATGGCATCGACAATGGTGACTATTGCAATCCTAAGGTTTTATTCACCGCCAACACAAGTTTCATGCATCGAAACTCGTTATTTGTGAACAAAATTAGAATGTCCCTATAGCAGAAAATCTGTTTCACGGCAAAAACAAAGATGATGTTTTAATGTAGAAACACCTCGGCTGTTGTGTCTGGGACAGATCGTTAATGGCGAGTAGAGACAGGACATGCAACAGATTGACCTTTAACCCAATCGTCTAAACGTAGCATAAAAGTGTTAAATGTGAGAAAATACTATCAGTATACATAGTAGATACTAGCTGCAATGTAGGTTGTCAAGAGAACATCAAAACATTTCCTTGAATAACACACACACACAGGTGCTCGGAATGAAAGTAAAAAAAAAAAAAAAACTCTTTAATCTGTGAATGGCGCAGATTCTAACCCCGGACTTTCGTCTTAAATAATTTGGTTGTTTTCCACTTTAAGACATGGATCACTTGTTTAACATCGCAGAAAATCAATTTCTCAGACTCCAGCAACCGACACCAGGCTCCACGCATACATCAAAAGTTTAATATATATATATATATTTATTTTTATTATATATATACCTACTGCTTCATTGCGCCTACATTTTCAACATCGATAAATAGTTTTTTTTTTCTTTTTTGCTGTCAAACTGTAGCTCAATGCTCCCCTAGACAACAGAAAATTTAATTCAGAAGTGTAGGGCGAAGACGATGGATTGTCTTGCCTTCCAGCGGCTGATGATTGTGGGGACCCAGACATTGCAGGCTGCGTGTCTGTCTGGATGCACACAGGCACACGAGACCTGTAAGATTCCTACAGAGCATTTCCTTATCTTCCAGTGACAGAAAATCTTTGGTTTGTGCAAAAAGAGAAAAGTTCACATTCGTGGGCAGTGGTTGTGGCGAGTAACCGACCTGAGTCGCGAAAGTATGAAAAACGAATAAATCGTCCCTTGACATGTTGTCATCGAAAATGGATACCCAGACCTTCAGAGCAAGTATTTGACTGTTGAAATTCACCATCCCTGCCTCCCTCTGTCAAAGCCATACAAACACTTGTTTTAACCTTAAATAGATAAAAGTGTAAGATTTCATTACAGTGAGAAAAAGAACATGTAAGTTTGTGACCGTGAACTCGGGGGTAAAAGGTTACTGAGAAAGAGAAACCACTATCAGCAAATTCTCTACTTAAATAATGAAACAAAAATATTTTGTAGATTATCCGTTTATTGTTCAGTAACTGCTGTGGACTGCTGAACTGTTCACCACGACTGAGATGAACCTGTCTTACATCCGCCATCGTAAAATTAATATTCCGACCCCGCAAAGATGTCCTGTCAGACGGAGACGACTCTGCAGAGCTTCCTGTCTGTCTTGTTAGGTTTGGACTTTGACTGCTGAAAGTAGGTCTCAGATTTGTGAAACACATTACAACACCAGGGGCTTCGGGGGACATTTTGAGGACAAGAATGCATTGAACACAGTCTGAACTCATGTCAGTAATACAATTTCATGGCCACACTATCTCAGACAAATATAAGTCTAAACTTTAAATATCAATTATTCAAATTAAAGACATACCATTTATTTTTCCTCATACATCTGAGATAATAAGTAAAAGAGTTACCTTGCACTCACTCCCTCACTCACTCACAGAAAGGTCTGTACTTGTATCAATCCTTCTATGACTAACTCGGTGCCGCAGCATCGAACAACTCCAGGTGAAACATTTGTAAATATTTCTCCCCCAGTTCCCCCAACGGAGTCGTCGTCATAATCCACTTTGGGTGATTGCCGACAGAGCCAACCGCCTGAATTGATGAGTTCCGCGGACAATAAATTGGTCTGTGAAGCACAAGTTTGTCTTGCTACTCCAATGACAGACACACTTTTCTGACAGCCTGTTATCATCCTTTCATTTTGCCGACAGAGCAAAGGGAACACAATCTGCTTACCTTTCCCCTTCACCTGGAAATTCGAAAATTTGAAATTTGATATGTCCTTTGCCTGCTGGATTGTCTCCCTGAAGTTACCGGCTTCTATGAGATCCGTTTATTTTTGTTTCCTTTTGTTTGCTGTTTCGGTTCGTTCTCTCAAGTTGTGTTCTTTCTTGCGGAAACAAATCGGTTGCTCGACTACTTTTGCCCAAATTACTGGATTTTTTTAAAATAAATATTTTATAGTTCTCCTGTCTTTATGCAAAGATTTGTTAACCTCTCTATCTCTCTTTCTGTCTTTATATTGTGTTAAAACTGCTTTGAATTGTGTTGTACTCACAGGTATTGTTTTTGACTGCAAGTTTAAGTGTTTTAAAAGATTCTCCAAACATCAGGTCTTTAGTTCAAAGCAATCGCACAACTGATGTTAATCAAATACAACTGATCATAAAACTGTGGGATGTGTGGAAAAAAACTGTTGTTTGAAAGAGAATGACATGCAAACCTGCTGCTAACCTCTAAACACAAAGGACGATTTAGATAACAGGGTGTTGTTTTGCCTCCCTTTCTAAATGTCTCTCAGCTCCCATCTCATCAAATCTTTCCCCCTTAACTTCCTGTCCCCGGCTCTCTGGTAGGATTGTAACAAACGAGATAATTTTCCTAAGACGAGAAGCGCGAAAATCGCAGAAAATCTCTCCCGACACCTTTGGTGGAGGAAAAAGCTGCTGGCCTCTGTGCGGCCATTTTGTCATAATTCAGTTTTATTGATGCCCCCCTAAGTTAGGCGCAGAGGTGTCCGTTTTCACGGCAATTTCGCCGATCTGTGCTCGGGAGGGCACCGGGCGGCATTACACGCACCACGTGGTGTGCTTTCACTGTTACTTGGCCGCCAGGGGACACCCAGTGTACTTCACCTCTCCCTCCATCATAAGTATCATTTGTCGACCGAGATCCCATCACCTCACGTGCGTGACAATCAGCGCGCCTTCCTCGCCCTCCGTTGATCTCCCCGCCAAAAAACATACCCACGTGTTGAGAATTTCTTGTGTGGAAGGTCTGGTCGGTAAGAGGAGCTCATCGTGGAAGATAGAGACGAGGAGGATGAAGATTTCCTGTCTGGTCCCCCGTCAGCCGACAAGTAGGCTGTTTTGGGAGGTCAGGTGGGAGGGACCGCTATCTGCAGGCCGATGCGCGCCGCATGTTTTCAATTATAGAAAATTATATTCAGTTACTCTGCGGTCCAGGCTCGAGGGGCTCTGCGAGACTATAAAATTTCTCTTATTCCTTGTTAATATAATCGTGTCAGATCTCTGACATCCCCTCGCGCCATTCCCAACATCTTTCTTCAAGACTTCTTATTTCGCATCTGTTGATGGCAGCAGACGGGCCGGATGCTGGAGGCGATCCTCAGACCTGCGGCTTGATTCCTTGCCAACAATATTAGAGCTGCTTTTGTCTCAGCTTCTTCCGTAGTCCGATAGACAGAGTCACGTGGCATGCGTCAGGCCAAGCCATTTTACAGTGTCAAGGAGGAAGAGAGTATCCGGGGTGTAAATTAATGTAACATAATGTAATGTACATGTGTTACATAATGAAAGAAGTGATAGACAGAGAGCTACCAAAAAACGCAGCAAAAAAAAAAAAAATAAATAAAAAAGTAAAAAAAAAACAAAACAAAGACGAAACAAAGGGAGTAAGAAAGAAAAATAAATACAAAGAGACTAACACAGAGACAGGCAAATAAATCCAATAAATCAAATAAATAAAAGTCAAACAAAGATTAGCATTAACTTTCTTTTATGTTTATTAATTCTAGATAAACACAAACATCACCTAAACGAAGAATGTCAAGGACTGAGACAGACAAAGATGGACACAGGGTCAAACAGAGAATGAAGACAGAAGTTTTACTGAAGACCAGATCCCAGTCTCAGTCTCCCCGGCATTCAAAGCTGTGTTTTCTACTTACCTGAGTTACGCACCCTGGTCGCTGGGTCGTCTCCCCTGAACATCCGCAGCTCATCCGGGTCAGGTGCCGCTCTCACGTGTACCCGTGCTCTCACGCACACCCGCTTCAACCGCAACCCCGGGTTGTTAAATGTTTAATACATCGCCAAACGTAAGTCTCGTCTTTCATATGTACTAAAGAAAAAAGTCGCATTTATTTTAGATGTAAGCAGGATCTGAACCAAGAGACAGACGCTCACAGGTTTGAAGAGAAGATGGTATGAAGAGGAGGAAAAAAAGTAACAACGGAAATTAAAGCGCCCAGATTTTTTTCTTCTTTTTGTTTTTGTCTGAAGTAATTTTTAAGTGGTTTGAAGCATCTTTATGACCTGTCTGTATATGCCAGACCGCAGATGGGGAAGTAAAGTCCCTTGGATCGCCTTGTAATAAATGTTTTGTGTCTTAACCACTCGCGTTCATCAAAGGCGAATTTCTGGCGAGGTACGATAGAGTTGAAGGGCATGGCGATGACCTGTGGGGAAAGGGGATTGGGGATGGGGGGAATGACTAGTCGAAGAACCAGAATCCGCCTAAACACATGAACACTTGGCGCACCACAGCATCTCACAATAACACAGCATTTACACATTTGTGTTCAAGAACACATAGTTGCCAATATTCTCTCTCCCTCTTTCACAAACACACACACGTGCACCCACCCTCAACAATACCCAGTCATGTACCAAATACAGACTCGTGACGTCACGTTTGTATACAGGTTCACCTAATTAACATATGGTCTCAGCTCTTTCGCTTGTTAAACCCTCGACAAGATAAACGGAACCACCCTGATGGCTATGTTGTTACCTTTTTTCTTGGCGTTTATTTCCAAAAGTTATTCACCCAGATTGAGGATTAGTATCTACAGCTGAGCTTTAATCAGTCTTTAAAGAAAAAAAACCCCAAGTAATCCTCGCTGGACCTTTAAGAATTGGTTGGTGCACTACCTGGGTGCATGCGTCCTGTAAAACACATCGCGCTATGGACTTGGATGTAACATCCTCCAGATGATGAAATCTTCACTTGTCACTCTATCTTGGAAAAAAAAGGTATGCGTCTGCTTACTGACGAAGCATGTTAAAGAGTCGTCACGAGGAGAAACGAGAGGCATGCTAAATGTAATTAGGTGAAGGAGGGTTAATCTATAGGACATGAAAGTTTGATCGCTTTCTGAAACACAAGGCGGGATGAGCGAAACTTCATGAACCCTCATACCACTGAATTTTTAATTCCAAGGGGGAAATCACGTGGTGCGACAATCTTGGTCTCACGCCAGAAAAGTTTCAGACAGAGGACTGCGAGGGAAAGAAATTAATACGCGCGTGTTTGCATGCACATGAGCGCGCGTGCGTGTGTGTATACACGATAGTGTGTGTGAGAATGAGAGGAGAGAAATGTGAGGGGAACAAAAGAAGGAGGAAGAAGCAGAAGGGTTGATTGTGAGGGGAATGTACAGCACGATCTTTCTCCGGACTTCCACTCCGAAGGTTTCAGCAGGGAGGGAAAGATGATCGTAAACCTGTTTAAAGGAACTGTTTTGTTGACTCTAGGTGGCGAAGAAACTGCAACTGAGACTGAGCAAATCAAATTTTTGTTTTTTTTTGTTTCTTTGTTTGTTTGTTTCTTTGTTTGTTTGTTTGTTTGTTGGTGGTTGGTTGGTGGTGGTGGTGGTCAGCTTTCATGACAACCGGTCAACTTTTCTACTACTTCTTCTGTTAACGGATTTCAGTTCCTGTGGTTCTTCTTTCTTTCTTTCTTTCTTTTCCTCTCACTCTCATCATCCTTTTTTACATCTTCCGTCTTATTCCCCTTCTCTCACTTTCACTCCCTTCATCATCTTTTTCCCATCAATTTTAATGTAGTAATAAGCAGATTCCAGTCTGTTAGAGGTTTCCATGACAGCTGCTGGTCACAAGGACCTCGAGCTCTCAGCAGAACATCGTGTGCACCCCCATAACCTAGCCACCCCAGTCTCAGTCCAATTTTTCTTTCAACCGCTCCTGCTTGTACCCCTCCCCTCCATCAGCCATCCCCCACTTCCCTCCCACACCTCCCCCTCCCTGCCATGAGCCCGGTGCCCGACTGTTGGTCATTCAAGCGGAACGGCACGGACCTTGCCTGTGCTCACAACAGAAATTCAAACTAGACTCGGTCGCAAGTGTACTGAATATCGTCATGAATATAACATGTAATTAATACCCTCCCATCAAACTTGCCATCTAATTCCAAGCTCCCAGCCTCCTCTCCTCTCACCCCCTCCCCCATACATTATCTTCGCCTTCTCCTCACCCCTACCCCTCCCCTACCTCCCCCACCCCTTTAAAAAAAAAGGTAGAAAATGGCAGAAAACAAAAGAGCGTTCCACCCGAAAACCCAAACATAAACATCGATCCAATTCATCATATTCTAGTCTCTAATACAGGAGAGTTATCTGTTGCTGTTTACCTAAAGATGAGTTTACTTGCAACGGATCCCGCATGTCGATAATGAATAGACGACGATGGGAGCTGGTCATCGATGCACGCGCTATTTAGCAACTGGCGCGTGATAATTTTTTTCCCCCAGAACGAGTCACTACAATATGAGCAGAAAATTATTATTTTAAATCGGTCTTGTGTGTCTGGCGACAAAGCAGGGAGAGGAGGTGAATCCCACATTTTATGAAAGAATCAATGGCTCGTCTTTCTTCCCTGTGTCGACAGATGAATCAATTAATCTAAATTTACACCTGACTGAAAAAAAAAGCGTGAAAAATTCATCACGATAACGGAAAAAGATGTAACCGCTTGGAAATTCTTTGTTTACCGTTGAAATGGAATGGATGCAGGCTTCATATTGACATTTATAGAGGCGAGAAAATGTTGTGATAGTTATTAAACCACCTGACATCAGTTCCATTTCTTCTTATCTAACAGCAGTAATCATCACTAATGTCACCAGCATCCATGCACCACAGCCATGTTCAACTGAACCATCAATGCAAGAAAATATTAAATAATAAATTAGAATGCTCATTTTAAATAAATGGACCTGTTGCCCCCAAAATTTTTATTTTAGAGACTTTGAGACCACTGCTCTGTATAGATAATCATTTTTAAAGAAACGTGCGCAGCATAATTTTAGAAGTTTCTCAAAACTAAAATTGTTTTTAAAAAAATAACACTGATGAAACCAGACTTTCGTCCCGTCAGCTCTCCCCTTTATTTTATTTATTTATTTTTTATTTATTTTGGACGAGATGGTTTTGAAAGCCATGTAACTGGCATAGGAGATATCAAAAACGTTTCCAAAACCGCTTCATTAGAATAGTTTTCAGTTTTACAAACATGTTTCGCGGCCAGCCCCAGGGGTTTAATAAAAGATTAAAAAGAAAACAGTTTACGAGTTCACTCCTTTTCGTCAAAGAACGCATGCGCGCATTACGCGGACATGCGCATAGGAAGTGCTGAACTATCCCATAGGTCCTCTCTTGTTAATATTCGCTGGTTTGGAGTGAATTGAAGAAATGTGTAATTTATGACATTGACCTGAGCTCATCATCTAATGGAGGACTGTGTGTACCTACAGCGCCAGATGGCGCTAGAGGCCAGAAATCGCTTTAAACATCAGTTTGGCTGCTGGGTTAAAGACACACATGACACTTCCGGGATGATTACAACTCTCATGTTGGATGTTGCTACCAGATGCCATGTCTTCCTGCAGTGTGAACAAATTTTTTTTCCAGTTTGTCAAACCGGAAATAATTAGACTGAATGTTTTGTGTTGGCGGGATTTGAACACTTGATATTCTCATCTTTACAGGGAGGGTAAGTGTTTGTAGGTAATGTTATAATTTGTTTTTCCCAGGTGATAATAATAGTAGGTATTAACTTCCCTCGACATCTGATTTATTACATGGAGCTGACTTCACATGTAACATATGAACCGCGACTTCCATCATGGCGATTCCTCAGTTCTGTCTGTGTTTACATAAATGTTTACCTACTCAAATTCTGTGTTTGAGGACGGATATGTATGTCTGTACATATCGCATCGTGTGTCGCTGTTGCATGTAAACTCCTTTGCTGCTGGGGACTATTTTTTTGCTCCGCCATCCTTGTCATGGCGACTGGAGCGGACAGCGGGTCCCACGCGCAGACCGAGTCCCCTCGCCAGACCAGCCGACCTGAACGTGACGTCAGTGCTGACTTATTGATTGGATGCTCTTTTTTATGTAAGCATACTCCATTTGTTATGAATGATTATTGCGTGGTTCGGTTCAATGACCACCGCTAGGTGCAATTATTCATATTGGGTTGCAATGCGCTGCCCACGGGGGCTGAGGTTATTTTGACCACGTGCGTGATGTGGTATTTGTCTGGGGAGGGACACGAGCTGGCGATGTCGAGCTCAGGTGAGCGCTAACTACTTGTTTGACTGATTGAAAGTAAAAGCCGCCAGATATTCCTGTCTGCGTCATTTGCAGTGACGACCTTTGACCCGATGGTAGTGTGACAGATGGCGTACTGAGGACGGCCCGTGCATGTCCTTTGTTCTGATAGTTCCATCTGAGGCCGAGGCGACAAATGTCTGGGTGGATGATTGGTAGATGGGGGTGAGTGCGTGGCAGATTAAAAAATGGGGGGGGGGGAGACTATTCTGCAGGAGATTTCATCCTGTGTCGTCAGTGAACAGTACATTCCCTCCGATACCAGACTAATAGTTGTTTAATCACATTTTCATGTTAAGACGGCTGTGTGCAAGTTCCTATTTCTCAGTTTTGTCAATACGATTTGGAACTTTTAATAAAAATGATGCTTTTTCTACTGTCAGACGAATTTATTGCATGCTGTCAGACATATTAATTAGCTGCTGTCAGACAATGATACTTATTATCTACTGTCTGTCGAGACGCCAAGTATCGACGATTTTTTTAATGTCTTTTAACACAAAAGGTCGTTTAAAGAGGTTAAGAAGCAGTGCAAAGTTCAGGAACTCTGTCCAATGCCAGACGTGTAGCAGTCTCCCATGTCTAGCATGTCACCTTGTCCAGTCCTCGTCCACTGTTCAGATGCATTTACACACCCCATAGTTTTACGCCAGGCGAGGGTTTGGGGGAGTTTTTTTTTTTTTTTTTTGGTTGGAGGGAAGGTTATGGAGGAGAGACAGAGGAGAGTTTTGGGGGATGCAAACTGCCCAGCAGCTCATCAACCAACATGCAATGGCATACTTTCGCATCCAGCCAGTTCTTGGAGGACCGGGCCCCCGCCAGGGACAGGTTTTATGGCCGGTCTTGCGCTGTAACCCGTCAATAGAACATGTCCGTGGGCGGAAAGCGGCGCTGACGGCTTGTTCATAATTCATACACGTTTCATACGCCATGCTTTCCGCACGCAAAGCGGAGCTCTTGCCGCGTGCTAGCCGCTCGGGCCTTCTGGGAACGGTATGACGAAGCAAACGTTCAAACGAGACCTGACCTGACTCTCTAGGTGCTGCAACTTTTTTTGTGTGCGGGAGGTTGTCTGTTTGAGAGTTGTTTCCCAGTTGAGTGGGTGGCATGAACTATGTGACATTGTTCAGTGACCAAATCCATCTACAACTTTTGCTTGGAGGTTGATGGACTGGTGAGGGGAATGTAGGAATGGCTGACACCATCTTAGTTTTCTTTTATAACCTTGCGTGGTTTTAAAGATCTCGAAAAGGCTTTTGCTAGAAATCAAATAATTATAAGAAGTGATTATTTCATTTGTTCTGACACTTAAATTAAAGTAAATGATAATGACAATGACCAAACATTAATTCTATTGCAGAAATCATAAATATGGAAATTTCGGTTCTGTTTCAAAGACATCTATCATCCATCATCACACTCTCAGTCTCCTTTTTCTGTAAGTTTTCCGCTTCCCTTTCTATGTTTTTGTCTTATTATACAATAAGAAATCAAAGATTATTCACATTATGTAAGCAATGTGATATATCATAGGATATCGACTTTTTCCAAGATTATATCCTTCCGTCCGACAGGCTGTCAGCGCTCGCGGACCAGATCACAGAACAGCAAAAGGGGATAAGATTAAGGGGAGATAAGCATCGCAGTGTTGCCAGTCCTCTCTCTCTCATATATAAATATGCATTCAAATACTCACGTGCACGTACACACTGTCCTATTCTTTATAAAATGATGTGCGCGGAATGAAGAGTGTGCGTGCGTACGGACGTGAGTGTGCGCGCGCACGCTTGCTGACCTCCCGGCCAAAAGGCCTGTACGTGCTCGCGCCCACCCGTGCATAGCGTGCTCTAGTAATTGACCCCAGCATCCCGTAGCTGTAACCATTCTTTCTGCGAGCGCAAAGCACCAGCGTCATATGATTAATAGAATTGTGTGCTACATGTAACTACCTCCAATGAGATACCCGGCGATCGTAGGTCCGGGCCTACAGTGCGCCCTTGATCAGAGGGCGGGGTAGGGCGGACCCCGGGTGTGTATGCGGCCATCGCCTGACATCGCTGTTGAGAGCCAACATACATCGACTCGGGTAGGAAGGAGGGGGGTGGTGATGGGTCGGGGGGGAGGAGGCTTAAGTGGAAGGTGCGCTGGCCGTATAATTCTTAGAAATGACATGTAATTGGCTACAGACCTCCCTGCCTGGACGTTGGGTTATTTCGCCGTCGGAAGAGATCAAAGACGCCCGCTGTAGATTGTTGACTCATAAACAAAGACGGAGTTTAGGCATTTGCTGATGATGGCTGCCATTACGAGTGTGCGCTTTCTTCACATGTTCGTCATAAGATGCTATTTAAAGATGCGTGGGGGAGCGTGGGTGCGTGAGTGGGTGTGGGTGCCGGCCTGGGTGTCCGTGTGTGTGTGTGTCCGTGTGTGTGTGTGTTATTTTGTTTCCTTGTGTGCACTCACCACGTATAGGTCACGTGCTCATGCTTTTCCTTGCTGCATTATTTCTTGTAGGAAGACACAATGTCTGGGTGTTGCTTGTGTTTACATGTATATCATTGTTGTAGTACATGTATTGTGGAGGTGGTGTGATCGTATCTTCGTGTCTTTGTGATGGATGGATGGGATTATCAATGAATTCTGGACTGACCACAAAAACATAGCAGGCTTGCACAGTATGTACTTGTCCAGGTCTGCATCCACTCTGGATGTCACATGACATGTCACATTAATTCTGGTTCCATATCCTCCACTATTCTTCTTCAGATTTGTTGCTGACTTCCTCTTTACTCCCTCATCAAGTGGTTCATCCCATCATGGACGTGTATTGATGGACTGCTGTCTGTCTGCCAAGACCAACGCTTAGCCTCTTGCGAAGTGATCCGCTGTCAGTCTCGGCGAGCCGTAACAAAGAATGTGACTAAACCGGAAGCTATGTCGTCTGTTCCCTCGTTTTAGTAGTTAACTGGAAATATCGTCTGCCAGCAGTCCAGGGATATTAGTTCGTGATCCCATGAATCCTTTCACACGTGCGTTTTTGACCGAAGTTCATTTTTGTCCGACAGGAACACCTGCAATTCGAACTGGAATATTAGTATCATCTGAATTCAAACTAGGGACTCCGTTAACGCAGGTAAACACTAGTAGGATCAAATAACATTTTAAAGACCAACTAGGGTGAGCTACTAAACACTAGGTTTGTACAGCCTCGTTTCCAGCTAAAGGAGGTCAAGCTATAAATAGTCCTGGAGAGAAGCTCGGAGGAGCTGACAGGAGACACGCGAGGCGATTAATGGCGGGTGGCTTCAAAAACATGGCGACCTTGTTTGAGAGTGAGAGCAGCAGTGGAGAACTCATTGACATGGAGGTCTCCTTGTGTGATGCCCAGACATCTGCATTACAGTTCACCGCTTTTCAGCACGAAACATGATCGCGGCCAGATAAAGAGAAATGTTTGCAACTATAGCTCACCCTCCGTGGCGCTAAAAACGTCATTACGGACATTAAATGAAACAGAACTAGAGAGAAAAAGTTTTAATCTCGGTTTTATAATTGGTTTCCTTGGAAAATGAAATTGGACCAAAAACCGGACGTTATTGCAAGTGGTAATTTGTCCTTCCATTACGGCTGTCTATGATTGATCAATGTAAGTTTCAAATAATGAGTAGTCTTCAGCTGCCATCTTCATCCAAAATTTTGTTCCTTTTTCAATTCCAAACGGCGAAAGTTTTTCTGCGAAATCTGTTCTTCATTCAGTCAGCTATGACTCACATTTGATGCAGGTTGACATCTTCCATTATAGTTTTTGTTATGATTGAAGTCGCCAAGAGCAAAATTGTGACTGATTAATTCCATAAATCATTTCTTCTGTGCGGCTTTTGCGTGATTGTGCCTACATGTCCATCTCTGTTCCCCTTCCTCGCCTGCCTGTCATTTCTCGTCAGTTCTCTCTTTCTCTCTCTCTCAGTTTCTCGCTCTCTCTCTCTCTCAGTTTGTTCACCGTGCTCACGCATAACTAACTGACAAAGAATGATAAAATTTATGAATATAAAAATATATCCACGACAGTAGCTTTGAGGAAAGTACATTTCTGAAAGACTATAAATTAATTCTTTGAATTTTTTTAACTGCATGCCTGAGTTTCTTGCTGATGTGCTCATGTGAGACTATCTCCGTAAGGCCCAGTGAAAGAAGAAGAAGAAGAAG
Organism: Pomacea canaliculata; assembly: GCF_003073045.1. Lineage (NCBI taxonomy): Eukaryota > Metazoa > Mollusca > Gastropoda > Architaenioglossa > Ampullariidae > Pomacea > Pomacea canaliculata. Next base: position 17,346,822 of record NC_037601.1, on the reverse strand, counting down.
AAGTAGGACTATTACTATCATTATTATTTTAGTTGCAGACTGCTGTTTCACGATCTGTTTCTGAGTGTACTTAAAGTCACCTGACCAGTCAGTCAGTCAGTCGTCCCTTCAGATCTGTCGTTGGGGGAATCACATGAAGACACAGGTCTCCTGACACTCCACTTTTCCCTATTGTGGGCGATGGCCAGCAGGTCGTGTGCAGGATGACCAGTAGTCTTTGACCGTTAGTCAGTTCTTCCTCTGACCACCACTAAGATGTTTGAAGTACAGTCTTCGACAGGGTGTCGTGCCGAGTCACATGACCAAAGAAGACCAGCTTACGTCTCTTGACCGTTGAAAGTAGAGGTTGCTGGTGTCTAACGAGTGTGGCTATTTTGTGTCCAGCAAACTTGTTGGTTCTGTGTTCTTTGTATGAGATCCACAGCAGCCTCCTCAGGCACTTGTTCTCTCCTTTCCATTTTGCGAGCAGAGTCCACAGCAAGATTTGTACTACAGAAATTTCTACAGCTTGCATTTGGTAGTAAACCCGATGGTATGGGTATGCCAGATCCTGTCCACCTTAGCCATTGCTGCTGTTGCTGTTGTTATCCTGATGCGGACATCTGCCGTCCTTTGAGAGTCTGGATCCTAAGAACTTAAAGCTGTTTACTTCGTAGAGTCAGCATGGACAATAACTTTGCGCTTTTCAATGATTTCCAATAATTTCAGTAGATGATACTGATGTTCTTATCGATGATGTTTCCTTTTATTGATATCGCTGCTTTCTATCGATATGAGACGTAAATGGACATTACATGGAATATTATGACAAATATCAAATTTATTCAATTTCAAATCAACCAATGAGCGAAATAAATAAATAAAGGATTTTTCATTTGTAATAAATTTTTAAATTAAAGAAAGAGAGAAAGCATGGCCTTGTTTGATTGTTTTAAGACCAGGAAATGTTGGTGTTCTGTCACGTGAAGGTCCATTCCACCAGCAGACATCCGCCATCAGAATCATCCACCACCACCACCACCATCTCCTCCTCACACACTCCCTGCAACCATCCCCCACCCACCATCACAGCCCCTGTCTGGCGGACTTCTGTGACGAGTGCAGCGGTTGGGGCCACTCGGCACGGCCGACAGTAGCAGCGCCACATACAAAAGGCAGCGAGAACCATCCCATAATGTACACAGCCGACGGATCATCTCCAGTTAAGGAAACTTGTCTGCTCTTTCGGCATTCACTGCGCATGCTCGGCAAACAGGAAAGGTCGAGACGGAAGCCCTCGAATATCGACTTCGGTGAAAAGAGATTCTGAAGTGAAAGAATGGTCGCTTTTCGGCTCGCATTGTTCACAAATCGTAACAAAATTTACAATAGGTTTGGTGGGGAAAAGGGGTGGGGGCGCTGCTAATAGCCTGTTAAATGTCTCGGATATCGCGGGGCACCAGTCTTTCTGACCTTTTCTCGCCCCGTTTACATATCCAGTGGCCTCCCAATCGACTACCTTGCGCGTGAGCTCTGACCTTTCTCGCTCCTAACCCCCCAACTCCACCAGACCCACCGTGTGCCCCCTTGTATGGGCTAAAAGACCGCACGCGCAGGGGTCGCTGGGATAGGGAATCGAGTTGCGGCGTTGTGGGCATGACAGCGCGCGTCGCGGTCGGTCGTGCCCGGGCAGGGCTTGGGGCACCGTCTTCAGATTAATTCCTGTTTGATATGCAAACAGCAATTTTGGATGTGAATATAGGGCTAGGGGATTTGCTCATCGAACTGACGGGCGGAAAGGAAATCCATAAGACTGGGTCTGAAAAGGCCAACACGCAGCCCCCACCTTCCGTTCAATGCCGCCATTTGGGTATCCTTTCTGGCCTTGGGGCCAGGCCGGCACGGACGCGCGATGAAAACTATGTTTATTTCATTTATTCAAATTTGTATCCCTATCCCGCACCGAATACAGCCCTCTCGACCTTGTCTTCCTGTACTCTAACGCCAGTGTTGATCTCCCCTTCGTTGACATTGTTTATCTCCCTTGGTCCTCTTTGGCGGGAAGAAGCGAAAAGAAGGAAGTGGGGTCCGGGGCAGCATGGTCGCCTCGCGAAAACGAGAGGTTGTTCTTTGCTGCTGGCACAGGCCCCGGCCATGTTTTGCCTCGGAAGTCTCCATGACAAGACGCTTGTAGCAATTCCACATTTCCCGCTTAACCCCTTTTTGCGGGCGGAATATTGCTGGAGGGTCGTTAGTCGGGAAGGGGTGGGAGTTGGGAAATGGTTGACTGGTGGATAAAGCAGGCTGAGGAGAAATGTGTCCATCATTGGGCTGCATTGAGCTATGGGCACAGACATGGCCAGACATAACTTTTCTACAGAGAGAAATGGCTTTGCAGTTGGAAGGATTAGAAGCTAGGGTAGGGTGGTGATAAATGCGAGTTATATTTATATCCATGCCTCATCTTCTTCCTTGTGTGCATGTGTGTATGTATGAGTATGTATTTCCTGCTTTTATGTCATCGTGTTTATGTGTGTGCATATATATATACGTGCATGAGAGTGTGTATGCCTATGTCTATGTATGTCTTCCTATCTATATGTATGTTTCAATTTTCATTCTTATTGTCTATCTGACACTCCCTCTTTCCACATAAATCACATAATTTACAAAAATATATCAAGCAAAAACTAATGGGGAGGAGGTTAAGCTTCAAAAAGTTTACATACGCGCGCGAGAGAGAGAAAGAGAGAAAGCTGGAAATAAAAAGAAAAGGTCTCTACACTTGCGTTTTGTTTTCATGTTCATTTAGTCCCGCCCTTTCCCATGTAGATAACACTTGTAATAGAATGGCTTGTGCCTGAATTGTTCCCTCTTTGTGCACCAAGAATATCATAACAAGAGATACATACTCGTCGATAAGAAGACAACACAGTTTTGTTCTCCTCGCCGTGTAGAGATACACTCCGGGTTCCTCCCACGCCTACAAGTTGTCTCCCCAGCCCCACCCCGAGCATCCATACACCCTTTGTGTCGGAATATTCCGGTATCTCATTCCTCGAACTCCCTCTCACCCCACCCCAGCCTGCATGGGGAACTATTTCCCACGTTGATGATCGGGTCACCGCCGGAAGTTTAATCCAGAATCTCCAAACTTTGTCATCACTTCTGATGACTTCGATGACAGAGGCTAATTCATCTGTTTGTTCCTGGTCTGCTCACATCCAGCTCACCACACACCAAGACTTTGCTTGCTGTTGGTCATCCAAACACACACCGTATCCTCTCCACCAAAACATCCCTGATTCTAAACTCTCCAAGTCACATTTTTCAGTCGACAAACTGTTGGACCCGCATACAGCCATCCATTAAAAATTCTCGTTTACAGTTTTTTTCCCATCAGCCAGGCCTGGATAATTAACCCCAACGTGCCAGTTATTTGTTAATAGTTTGAGTATGATTTCATTTTCTTTCAAGCTATTGTCAGGACGAAAATGCCGTAGTGGCCTGTATTCACCGTGTGATTATATTCTCCCCTTCTTTCATCCGCTGCGTCTCTGTCTCTGCAGCGAGACTGCAATCAAAGGACACTGGAAATGCCACGTGTGTCAACAGGCGATTATTTCCCGGCGTCACATCACACTTTTATCTTCTCAGTCATAATTCTTCTCGCAACATTTTAGGCTAATGAAGTAATTAATTGACATACCGGAATTTGGGCGAGTGGGATTAGTGGTGTATGGGGCGAGCTGCGTGGCACTGCCTATCAAAGAAGTAAGACAATGGCGCCAGTACTTTGATGTACAGCGACAGCATTTATGCCGGTTTAAAGCCATACTTTTTCCATTACAATGTAAAATGGAAAATGATTCTCTTCCAGTCTCGTGACAAAAGGCTGCAAAATGCTCGCTTATTACTCGCCTCGTATGAGGCTACAGGAGAGAAGGCAAGAATAAGTCGCGGGAGGTAATCAAAGCTTGGAAAGACAAGAGGAGGAGGAGACATAACGACAGGACTAAAGCCAGACTGTGTGGACGATCATCATCATCATCAATCATCATCATCATCATCCACCTTAGTTTCAAATGTTGTTGTTTGTTTTGTTTTGTTGTCTGTTTTGTTTTTTTTTGTTTTTTTTGTTTATCATCACGTTGACGAACATTCCACGCCTTCACTCAAGGGATGTATTTTCTTCCTGGAAATTTAATATCAACTTAGAACTGTCCGATTGAATATTATCTTTTCTCATGTCTAGACATCAAACTCAGACAAACATGTCCCACTTACTTCATGTCACGGAAGACAGAAAGTTTTATCACTTAAAACAACAAAAGATGGAGACTTTGGTCAGTGAGTGTCAAAGAATTGGACCAGAGGGTCCAAAAGGCATTGCATGTTCTGCGGAAATTAGAAATCTGAAATTAATATCAAATTTTGCTTTTCCTGTCCTAAATGCTCCCGCTCTCAAAAAAGATTCCTGGCAAAAATGAGGCCGCCAGCCAGCTGAACGGGTGTCAATGGTCTCTGTGAGAGGACACAATCTCATCAGCCACTGCTGGGCCCGGAAGGCAAGCAGACGACGTCAATAAACTAAAGCGGACAAGAGAGAGAGGGGAGGGAGAGACAGAGACACAGAGAGAGAGGAGTACGAGAGAGATGAGGGGAGAGGAAGAAAGAAAATTGTGAAAAATCTTTGCTTTGTCAGACACTCTAGGGATCAGGATGTACACTAAAAACAACTGTTGTCACCACCAAGAAACCCGTGCAATCTTTTTTCGGGGATGTGAGTTGAGGGGGACTAAATTTCCTTGCGCATGCGCGTGTGTGTATATACAGGGACATATATTTAATGTATGCATGGTTAGTGTCTGAATGTCCATGTGTGCGTCTGTGTGTGAGAGAGAGAGATAGTGTGTGTGTGGAAGGAAAGGAATAAAGGGGTAAAGTGAGGCGGGAGGTAGTCCCGTGATGCACATGCGCAGTTGTCCGACCACCCATCCCCCCAATTCTTGTCAGGGTTAGCACGCATGACTTGAAAATGATTTGGCAAAAGTTCACATGACAGCGCGCTCGCCATGCACGCGCAATTACCGGCTGCGGGACGTCAGCGATTTTTATCTACCGACACGCGAGCGGACATGGCGGCCAGCCTCTGGAACCTCGCAACACCGTTACCTCGCACAAACACGCACCCGCCCCGCCAGTCCCCTCACTGCCACCCCCCCCATCATCCTTCTCCTCCTCCCCTTACCTGCAGGTTACCTCCGTCGTATTAATAAGACATGCGGTCACCTGCTCGTCTGTCCTCGCCTGCTATTGATATCGTTGGTGGTGGTGATGATGGTGGTGATGGTCTGATCATCGTTATCATCATACTGACAGAAATATCAATGTCTGTGGAAAATTGAAAGACAGAGTTGCATGGTAGTCAGTCAGCACGGAGGGGGGATAGTGGTTGTGGAAATTCTGTTGTACAGTCTCCTTCCACCGAACTTTGTACAATCATTTCTTGAGTTCCAGAAAATTTTAAACAGGGCTTTCAATGGAAAAGATCATGATTTTTTATTTATTTATTTATTTTTTTTTACGGGGAGGGATCTTAAATTTCAACGATACGGTAGAGATGGATATTGCTAGGCTATAAACAGTTTAGTGGAAGATTTTTTGTATTGTTTTGATTTGGGTTTTGTTTTGTTTTGTTTCGCTTCGCTTGATGGGTTACAGAGGTTGGAATGCAGGAAAAGGATGAGTAACAGAATGGCAGACAACAGCAACCATTGGCAGATCTCTTAAGACAGTGGAATCCTCAATTAATCAAGCAGCGGCAATAGAAGGATACCTTCAGACCCTCAGGTTTTATCTTTTCTTCCCGGCGCGAGCTGAACGGAACTATTTTCCCATCTTCCTCCGCCAGATACCTTGAATTTCTGAGGGTGCGGCGAGCTGATCAGCTTGTAATCCAAGAACAATTGATATTTGCTGGTTCGCCCTGAGTGTCAAGTGATTGGTTTTTTCTGATGAAAATGCTATTTGCTGATGAAGTCTGGAAGTTTTTCTCGCGCTCAATTCCTTTTCTAACGAAGATTTGAATTTGATTGAGACCACTTGAAGGGGATTTAGTATGTGAAAAGGGACTTGAACACCAGCACAACATGCAACAACGATTATGTGAAAGAGTTGCCTCTTTGTTAAGTGAGAGAGTATGAGAACCAAACCTTCCTCGGAGAGAGAGAAAGAAAGAAAAAGTGTTTGTGCTTTCGCACCGGTTTGGACATGAAATGAAAGCTCCGCCGCCCAGGCTTCACATCAAAGGCAAGGAATCACACAAAGTTTCGACTCCATATCAAGCAGAGGGCAGATGTTGCGCTGCAATCTGTGTGGGCACGCCGGCAAAACATGAATAAGATCTGATCTCTTTTATGATTCATTAATTTCTCCCATTCACCCAGCACGGCGGCGGTGTACCCAGCACGTGGAGGCAGCTTCGAACAACATTTACAACTCCGGTCTGGAATCATCACTCTAAGCTTCCTGTGCAAGGAACAGCTTTTTTCTGAAGTCATGAATATAAACACTGTTGCAGAACTTCAGAACTTTTTTTTTTTCTCTCCTCTCCCTCCGTCTTCAATCCTTCTCTCGCTCGCAAAGCGTACAGCTCAGCTTTAACATCAAAACCATTCGAGAGAAAAAAAAACAGAGAAAAGTTGCAAGATGGCGTCCATTAGGGCATCGTCCGGCCTCATATCCAGCCCTTTAAATACCGAGTTTGTTTGAAAAGTCTAAGAGCAGCTGCTGTCTTTACGAGAGATCAAATCATATCTGCCGTTCGCCGCCCTCCTTCAAAAGCCTGGCAGCCACACGGCCTCCCTCGTTAGCGAGGGCCATACAAACTTGGCGAGTACCAAACATGCCGGGCCAACCTCGTCTCCCATTTCTTCCTGCTTCTTCTTCTTCTTATCCTCCCTCCCACCTTCTTTTCCACCTCTTCTTCTCGGAAACAATTGATTCTTTTACATTTGGACTCATTCTCCTTCCGCGCTTCTTCTAGGGAGGTAGTCCAGTTATCCGCTTATCTATGAAAACTTGGATAAATATTATGGTCTTGTGGGTAACTAAGCTATAGATCATAAGATTTTCACAATTATTTCTGGAGGACAATATATATATATTCTACATATTATCATCATTATCATCGCAACTACCATCATGGCCTGTTATCGCACTTGCCAACATCTGTCTAACTGCAAACCTCTTGTCTGAACTTTAACCTGAAGACGGTGTCATGGCGTACGGACATGCTACAGCCTGGCCCGGAAGTTAATGTCTCGCTTGTATCTGTTCAAGTTTATCATCGCCATCTTTCTTCTATTTTCTGTACTCCTCACTCCCCGCCATTTTTTTGCTAAGAAACCATGTGTTCGTGTGTTTCCGTGGAGACAGGATGGGTGGAAGGAGGAGAGGGAGGTGCGGTGGGAAGGGGCTTCTGCCTGAAGAACAGAAAATGAACTTTGGACGAGTGACTGGATGCACGTGCGTTTGCACGCACGCTGAATGCCCCCGAACAGCTGAAATTCGAAAACAGTTTCCACGTCTTTGTAACTGCCCGTCGTGTGTTTGCGCGCTGCTTGGGTTTCCTTGGCGGCAATATTATGATGCCCTTTCAATAGATAATCTTGAAAGAAGAACTGCTCATATCTTTCCGAGATGGGTCGCACGAGTGACTGCTGGTTCTCATCGCCACGCGCAAGATCAAACAGCTGCTGGCCGCCTGCACGAGATGGCGGAGGCTGCAGTGCGGCATCCAAATGCCGCCATCACGGGGTCGGTGAGGTTTTGGGGGGGACGGAGCAGCTTCGTCTCGCCCTGCTAATCGCGGTAACGCGAGCAAGCAAGAAACTTAAAGCCCTGGCACGAACTACAAAGGTCAGTTCGATCTTTAGAGTGCGAAAGTTGAAAGCTATTTTATTGTTTATTCGCCGTCGCCATTCCTTCCTGTAATGTAATTATTGTTGACATCATCATCAATCCCTAAGCCCTCGGTCGCCTTGAAGAAGGGGAGACCACTTTACGATCTTCGCCTCATTGTCTGGGATCTGGTGAAGAACAGACTGAGACAACTGATCCCGAGTATTGAAACCTGCGGACAGTCCGTAGCCTCTTCACCTGGAGACTGGTGTCTTGATACCATCGGTGTCCTTTCGTCTTTTCTACATTGATTCCCTCGTCGGGTGGTGCTTGCGTATTGTCAAAGCGTTTTAAAAAAGGTCACCCAGCAATTATTCTTTGTTAGACAGTCCATCTACATCATCAGCAACTCACAAGATGGCGACTGTCCTGCAGCCGGTGCTATCGTATCTTCCAGTTCATCTGTTATTATTCTTTCTAGGAAAACACTAATTAGCACTAATCGTCGACACAGGGTTCTACTAATTGAACAAACACACAAGCGGTCCACAGTCTGTGACCTGGAGGCAGTGGAGTGAGACGGAGTGAAGCTTTGGTCCAGTGGCCTGGAGTCAGTTCCTGGCAACAGACTAACATCTCGTCTTCGGCATCAACCACTGCCAAGGCTCCAGGATCACACGAGGCCATTGACTTCGCTTTTCAGGGTCACGATTCCACAATTATCCACCATCTTGAGTTAGTCGAGCATCAGGTATCCGCCAGGTGGCGCTGCCGTACAGATTCCCGATTTCTTATTTGACAAACGCTTGAAGAAAGTAAATGTTTGGTAAATATTCATCCGATTATGCCTTGTGACAAAAACAACAACAACAAAAATAACATCACAGTCAAACCGAGTTCGTTTTCAAAAGTTTTTGGGGTTTTTTGCCCTTTTTTTTTTTTTCTACAGATTGTGTTTTCTGCGATGATCTAGCTGATGATATACTTATACTGCAAAGGGACAAGGAAGGAGAATAGCGATGAAAGACAAGGAAACTGAAGACGAAAGCAATAACTATGAAATGAACTTCGTCAATATTTCTGTCAAATTTGTGCCTCTTACATTAAAGAAAATATAACTCTTTATTTCTCTTTCTCTCTCTCTCTCTCACACACACACACTCACACACACAGGCAAGATGTGATGTTCAAGCAGCAATTTCTCGCTGTCTCACGCGCTTCAACTCTCCAATGTATGCAATTCTTCTCCACTTATCCCTCCACCCTCACCCAAAACGGTCAGATTTTTCCCCTCTTAGTCTTTTTTTAAAGTGCTTGAAGGAAAATGGTAAAAGAAAAAGTTCCACAACAGCCTGCAATGCAGGGCCAGTGAGCATAGAGAGACGTCTGTTGGTGTCTATTCAAAGTGCCAAGTTATTGAGAAGACGGTTAGGAGATGAATATCGGACAGTTAGATCGTTGCAACTGTCAAGATACCGGCGAAGAAAAGCAACGACAACAGCAGCTGCGGAGACGAGGCCCTGCCTCCCCCATCACCACCACCATCACCACCACCAACATGATCCTCCTCCACCGGGAGGGTCGCACGCAGACAAGGGTGAGGGAAGGGGATGTGAAAGTAGAAGACTGTTGAGGTTTGGCGAGGACTGTTGTGGGTCGTGGACGGGGGGTTGGAAGTAGAGGTGAGGAGGGGAGTGGTTGGGTATCGGCTTTTCTTCTCGCTAAAGCAGCTTTCAGTAGGAAATGCTGACAGTCATTTTTGAGAATGCGGTATTTTGGGAATGGTATGCTTGGCAGGAATGTGTATCAAAAGTTCTCTTCAGATAACAAGCTCTCTCTCTCTCTTTCTCATCCTTTTTTTCTACTTATTTCCTTCATTCAATTTTGAATATTATAGAATGTCTTTGATAAGCTCTAAAATTCTTCAGCTTCTTGTATGAAGGTAGAATGAGCGTGGAGACCCACAGGAAGGTGACCATTAAGGGTGGCAGTCACAGCTGAGAAAAGAAAGAAACATTCACTTCTGAAAAATTTGTTGTTGAGCCAAAGTCTTAGCGAATCAAAACAGTCAAGACCACACGGGGGCGGGTAGAGTAAGTGGTTAACACTCTCTAGTCGTGACTACACAGGGTTCGTGACACTGTATACCCGACACCTGTTCGCAGGCCCAGCTACCGGGTACTCCCGTTTCATCATCTGTTCTCCTCACAGTTCAGAATCACCTTTACATGGAAGCACTTTCCCGCCAAACCAAGCAATCGTCTTCATGGTCTTTCTTAGTCATGTTTGATGTGGCTTCAAAAATAGTCATCAAACCTTATTATATTGCAATATGGTTAGAATAGAAACGCGGAATTAAAGGTGAGAGGCCAAAAGAGAGATGTTTAAAGAAATGGTGCCGCTAAATGAAAGACGGAAATATATAACTGAATAAGTAAACGAAAAATGATCTGAGATATATAAAAAAAATTCAAGAGGAAATGAAATTTTATTTTATTTATTTCTTTATTTTTTTTTTTCATTCTATCGACTGGTTGTCGTCTAGCCATGCACCGACAGCTCCTATTCCCAGTTGCCCCAGCACCTGGCGGGTCGAGTCAGCTGCCGGGTACCTTTATACCCGTATTCCTGACTCCTGTGGATGGAGTAAGAGAGAGGTTCTCTCTTTATGGTTGAGATAATTAGGAATAAACCGCTGGACGAGGGCCACACCCTTGTGATGTAGAAGACATCACGATGAGACACAATGACATTTTGCTCCTGGTCCGAGATGACGAGATTGGCGATGCAACACGAACCTCAATCGTTTAGTTCTTTTGTGATACCAGTCACTTGTCTGACAATGGAACATGGTCAACTTCAGAATAACTTATCCGACAGTGCAGGAGGAAAGGAAGATAAAATGAGAGACAAAAGTAGAATGAGAAAGTTGATACTTTTCTTTTTAGTTGTGCCGGTTGTCATGAACATAAAAAATCCCTTCGTCGTCAGACGATTTTTTTTTTCTCGATCTTGATCAGTCATCATTCTGTCTGCCCACCCGTAATAGTTTATCCCCCTTTGATCTTCTTTCCCCCACTCCATCCCCCAACCCTATTCTCTCTCTGTCTCACTCCCATCTTTGCACACTTCTGGTCGGTTCGGCAGACTTCTAATATTCGTGTACCCAGGGTACATTCAGCTGGATGAGAAGTCCTCCGTGTCTCATTTAATTAGCATATGACGAGACAGTCAAGTAACTTTCTCAATTTTACTGTTTGCTGTGGACACATAATGCTCACGGCCAATGATGGCAGCTTTTCACATTAGAAAATTCATTATCTTGGATGGAGCATTCAGAAAGTGAAATGTCAAATACCCGGGGTGTAGCGCCTCACCTACTTTGACAAAACTATTAGTTTTAAACTGTTGGTTTGAGTAATTTGTAAATAGTGAGGAAATACCGACAAGAAAAAAATATAAGCAATATATTAAAATCCCGCTTTGAAGGTCTGTTTTATTTTCACCTTTTTAAAATTGTCTACCCGGGGTGTGATTTTAGTATCCAAGGTAAACGGTTCAAGCTTAGTGGAGAGGGGAAAACTGTTAGTGATTTACCTTGTATGGGATTAATGTTGCGAAGAAATTGTGTTTGCCAGAGAGGACGATCAGGGACCGATAAACAGGAGTTGCCAAGCTCGGTTTTTATTGCCGAGTATTACACGAAAATCTCCTACACTGGGTTTGCTAGTGACACGTGGTGGGATGAATACACATTTACACAGCCATTCATCCCGATATTTAATTAAGTCTACTGCTAGTAATGAGTTCACAAGACTGGCCTATAAACCTATTTTTTCGATAATTTAAGAATATTTACACCTTGACCGGCATCTTTGTCTTACTTTACCCGAGACATCTTCACAATGTATCTCAGTCCTATATAGGGATATATCAAAGTCCATTTTTAGTCATTCTGATATATATATATCACATACTTGAAGGAGAAATAAATTTAAACCTTTAAATAAATAAGGTTTGATACTTTCAGGTTGATTTATTTATTTATTTATTTTTGAATTATTGTAGGATTTTTGTTTTTATTTCCTTTAAGATTTTTTTAATTAAATTTTTTTTACGGATGAAATGGTAAAGTTCGGGGCTTCTTTTTAATATTTTCTACTATTTACACTTTCATTGTTTCTTTAAAATTTCTTCTTTTTTTTTTTTTTTGAGTGTATTTTTTCTATTTCTGTGACTATTTGCAATTTTATTTTAAACACATTCATTCATACATATATGTTTATGTTTTGTGTGTTTGTTTGTCGCTTAATCTGTCGGTGTCCAGTCAAACAGCAAGTCGACTGAGAAAACAAGACTAGAACTCACAAATGGCTGAATATTTTCTTCATACAACCTCTAAACAAAGAACTGTTCCTGACAGATGCTTACACTTTCTTCAAATTTGTTTCTTTGCTTGGCTACCCTTAATGCTTTCCAGAAACAAACGAGTAAAAATATTCTTGTGTTTACTGCATAATTTTCTCTGCTTAACTCGCTGCCTCTCGACACTTTTGGTCCGAAACACCAAGAAAAGTATTTCGCGGTTTAAAAATAAAAGAAAAATATTGCAAAGCCCACTCGCACCCATCACAGATGGATAACAAGGGTCCAGTTTTTACATAAATGTCTGCTACAAAATTTGTCTCTCGCGTCAAGCGCAAAAACATTTATTTATAATGTTTTGCGGCTAAGGTAAATAATTTGGCCCGCGAATGTCAGGGATGAAACCCGGAGTTATCCCAAGTTTTACCAGCGTCCCTAACAAGTCCGTCAACTTGACTAAAGACCCACATCGCCGAGATCGGAGTCAGCTGTTGAATGGATGCGGCCCGTCCGCACCCGGCGTTTGGAAAATAACATCAAAGAGACCGCCGCATGTGAAAAAGGTGGGAAAACGAATGTGAAAGTAGAAGCTCGAGCCAGCCGCGCTCGGCGAACCAAACGCTCGTTTGAATCGGTTAGCCGAGGTGGGATTTTGGGGGGGAAGGTGGGGAAGTTTATGTGTGTGAAGATGGGAAGGGAAGAAGGGGGGAGAGGGCGGCGGAACGAAGGATGCAAACTAGGGCTTGACATAATCTTTTTGAACAATGATCCTTGCAGGACCTGGAGAAGACAAATCGTTTCTTTCTCTCCCGGTAAAGCGCAGCCAGAAGTCTCGGAAGTAAGGGAAGAGGAGTTTTTACTTTCAGGTTATGCCATCGGTGTTTGTGGGGTGTGTGGATTTTTTTTTTTTTTTTTTTTTTTGCTGCCTTGCAGCTCCCCCTCCTCCCACCCAGAAGACACGACCAGACCTTGCTACTTATGAAGCAAACAGTTAGGTTAACGGGGCGTTTGGCCCAGCGAGCAGCCAGATATCATCTAAGCGTCCTTTCTTTTCATGTGCCGGGTGCATGGCGTCACGTTGCAGGTCCTGCGCTCCCCCCGTGCCCCGCCACCCCCGCCGCCCCCGGGTGGAAGGTGAAGCGGTTGGATTTCAAAGCTTCAGCCGTGGCGCTGGAACGCACTTGAATGTCAAGAGGCGGGAGGGGAAGTGTAGGGGGAAAGAGGAAAACTTGAGGGCAGAGGGGAGAGGAAGGTTCTCTGATCGGCTTTTTCATAGAGATATCAGCGAAAAGTGTCAGAAGTCCTCACGGTCTGTGTACACACAGGCAGAAGAGCAGTTGGCGAAAGAAACACATCAGGTGGCGGGAGTTGGTCTTGGTGGTGGTGGCTTCCCAGAGGAGGTCGGGGGAGGGAAGAATTACTGCAGCTGCTGGCTGGGGATGCAGTGCGCAAGAGTTATGCGCCATTTTTGGCATTGGGTCATTATGGTATATGCAGACTGTACTTATTGACATGCAAGTTTTTAAGAACAGACTTTTTTCTAAAAAAATAAGTTAGCTGGGATGTTTTGGAGTTGGATGGGTGGGTGTGTTGCGGGGTGGGTAATGGCAGTAGATGTGCAGTGATGAGGAATTGTTCTCTGGCAACACAAGAACGGTAACTTCTGGCTTTGCGATATGACACCCTTCCACCTCCTCCATCTCTCCCCCCACGACTCTCATCCTCCTGTCTGCAGTCTCACCCTCTCCTCCTTTTTCTGAAGCCGACTGTGTCATACATGCTAGTCACTTAGCACTCATAAGCTTGAAAGTCAACGAAGCGAGCACAGCAATGTTTCCAGGCGGCGCTGCAGAGCAGGAGCCGATAACTTTCAGGTTTTTTTTTAACCGACTGCGGGCGGTGAAAGCTCCAGGAGGATGAACGATGCCACCCACTTTGATAGCCTCCCCTGCCGTATGGATTTTAATGTTCGGGGAATGTTTCTGAAATTGCGATAGGCCACCCGCATGTTTACGGGGGGAGCTGCAGAGGGCCACACAAGAGCGAAGAGGTAAGAGGGTATTTAAATGCAAAGGGCAGGAACTGTATGATGATACAGGGAGGCAATGACTGTCAGTCGTCACTGATTGTCTCGCTTTGTGGGACAGTCACGTGCCAAAAGCTGCCGCCAGAACGAGGCGCAGTGTGACAGTGACTGAAGGAAGCAAGGGGTGGTACGGGGCGGGGTGTATCGGCACCGGGAGGAATAACTGTGGTTTATTTCAGCTGCTGAATCAGCGTCCGTATTGCCATGCTTATCAGGAGGCAGGTTGTCACCCATGAAACCCGCAGATTGCCTGACGGGGCCAGCCCCGGATAGCGGCTCCCCTCCACCAAGTGCATCCTTCAATTTACTGTCTTTATCGCTGCTTCAGGTGCAAAAGAGGGCAGAGGGAAGTGTGTGGGCGGGGGAAGGGGTAAGTGGTTTGGTGGGCGAGGTAGACATTGACGTGTTTTGTATTCCGAGATAAATACTTTTCTTGTATATGAGGTAAGGGGGATGGTGAGTGAGGAACGGGTGCTGGGCATCACCATGGTGGGTGATGGAGATGACAACTGATATCATTCACTGTTCGAAAGAAAGTTGTTTACCTGTGCTATGTCTGCACTGATGAGAACACCATCTTGTATCACTGCAACTCTGAAGTGGAACCTTCAGGAATACAAATGACGGTTTACCACAAACCGACAGAATTCTTGCATAGTATTCGCTCCACCTTCTAATTTACCTTCCTCCTCATCATCAGCAGCATATTCATCTTCTTCTTCTTCATACCCAGTTCTGGAATCACCAAAAGTTTCAGACAACAACACAATAACAATGAATTACATTTTGGCATAAACCTCCATCGATCCCAAGTGTCGTCTCTGTCATCCACCATCCTTGCCTGTCACTCCGATGTTATCGTCAACCTTTTCTTCTGTTTCGGTCCTGACAGTAAACTGCGGAGGTAATCTGTGAGCGGCAGTTACATTCAGGCTCTCCCCCTCCCTACCTTGTTTCTGGCTGCAGTAAAAGATGCCAAAACCTGCCCGGCACACCTTAAGTGACACTTACTGTAGATAACTGGCATGTCACGTGGTCTGGACCTGCCATTGCCATGTGCTGAAAGCTTCGTTTGTGACAGGACTGGAATAATTTTGGATCCTCTTTATTTTTGATTCATTTCTTTCTCTTTCTTTCTTTGTTTCTTTGTTTGTTGCTTTGTTCATTTGTTTCTTTCTTTGTTTGTTTGTTTCTTTCTTTCTTTGTTTCTTTGTTTGTTTGTTTCTTTCTTTCTTTGTTTCTTTCTTTCTTTGTTTCTTTCTTTCTTCCACTCTTGGAATCCAGAATCCATGCACTCATGGTGTCTCCCCAGTTCACAAGACTAGTTCTGATAACTCTGAAATCAAACATTTCATTTATTCATTTATAAACTTGAAAGACTACTCGTGCTCTTGCGTATAAGAGTTATGTCTCACTGGATTATTTATTTTCTGTCAACAATTCTGTCATCAGTCGAGACCTGCACCGACACGTGACTGATTCCATGTCTTGGCTTCTGAGCTGGTCTGTGTCGTAACAAACCAGATTTTCCTCTATACTTTTTATTTGTACATTTTTAAACAACTCTGACTGGTTTGTGGTTTCAGCTGTTGTGTTTCTTGGATGAAGGCAGATAGTTGTGGAATTTGCTTCAAGACATTCAAGCCGAAGATGTTGTGGGGCCCATGGGTGAGGGTGTGACTGGTACATTGTTATCACAGGAACAGTTGTTCCTCAGATTCCACAAAGCTAAAGTTATGTGGTTAAGCAAGAGCTATGTGGCTTATGATGGTTGAATATTTCCCAGATGAGAACATCCGGGCTATCTGCTGACCTCAGAGATTTCCCTTTGGCTTTTTGTCCACAGTTACCTTCATTCTACCTTCAGGTCATAGTTCCAGCCACTTGATATTAGAGGTGAGAAGTTTTACTGTGAATTGATGATTTGTTTCTTGGTGCAGTTCACGATCGAAGGAATATTTGTGGCGGGGGTTAGGGGAGGTGGGGAAGTGGGGAAGGTCCAACACACACACACTGTCTGTAGTGCCTCACATCGGGCAGAAACCCTCGTGCAAGCTGGCTGCGGTGGACAGGCCCTCGTCTAAAGACGATTTCGGAAAGTGAGGGTTGACAAGCCAAGAGAAATCAGATTAAAGGATGAATGGTGTCGCGAATGAAGCCTTGAATTAAGCTTTCTTTTGTCGGCCTTCTCCCTCTTTTTCTCCTGTCTCCTTGCTCTTCTCCTCTTCGGGACGGTTGGAAGCCTTGATGAAACACGTCCGTCTTGTGCTCCCGCTCCTCACGCTATCTGCCAGCAGAAACAAACGCAGATAGTTTTAATTTTGTTGTCAACCGCTGGCCTTAATCGTCCTCGCCCCTTGGCGCTAGGGGGCGCTACCGTCAGGCGCGCGCGCACGAGGCGGGAAAGTTATCACGCGAGCCTCGGCCCTCTCATGACAGGCAGACGGCACTAGTTAGGAATTCACCAAATTCTTGCTGGTATACCATCTATCTCGGGCTGGCTCTGGGCACAATAATTATCGAACCTTGGGCACTAAACGCCAGCCAGTCGAAATTCAGACAGCCAGCCCTTTAATGAATAGGAATCGTGTGTCAGAGCCTGCATGAAAATTAAGATCCGGGTCTTCGCGATCCAATCCGGTCTTACGCGGATTTTTTTTTTTTCGGTTTTTTTTTTTTTTGCCGTTCTTGGCATCTAATTTCTTTTTTTATCGTTCAACATTAGCCGATGATGCTATGAAACAGTACGACTGTCTTGAACGCAGCATCCTTAAACAAATCTTATCACTTTGTTGTATGAGCTGTGTATATATATATAAATTTATTGCCGCAGCTGATTTGTGAAAACAAAATAACCAGATCGGAGCCCAGAGGGAGAGACTGTGGACACATATTTGCGTGACGGAAATGGATTCAGTCGTGGTGGCTTCCCCCTACTCCACGTGACAGAGAGGGAGGGGGATGTAGGTGTGATAGGGTTGCTGACTGACGCAGCTGATGTCTCACTAACGGACTGCAGCCCCAAGACAGTTGGCACCATCAACGGACCTTGAAGCAGACCAGCCGCGGACGGCCATTGTCTAGAAATGAGACTGACGTCAGCGACAGAGAGATTACCAGGCGGACGGCTCCTCTATAGAGCTCTCCTGACTGCAGGGTAGGCATCACCCAATGGTATCATCCATTATCTCACAACATGGAATCAAATGATGCCAGCAACAACCATCTTCCTATCTGGTCGTTCACCATCCTTCCAAAAAAAAAAAAAAAAAACTCGCCAAACAAATCAGTTCCTCAGCTGCAACCACAACCTTTCCACCATTAACAACTCGACTGTCTTATTCTGTTTTGTTCTAAACGTTCCCTTCAGCGGATTCTTCTCTTCATCTTTTGTCCAGCTTCCTCCCTCTCACCCACCCAATCTTTTGCCATCACCCCCACCCACCGTTGGTATGTTCCGATATTTTATTGTCTTGTTGATCTGTTGACTGTATCTCTCCATTTTGACAGCCATCTGCACCAATTAAAATAGAGATGTTGTCGTGTTGGCTGGCGGATGCGGTGTGCTCGGGTGGCTTATCTGACTTGTGTTGACGAGGCTGCCATCTGCAGGGTGGACACGTACACTGACATCGCTATGGACATTGTGAGCATGCGGGTTGGTAATTAAATCACATGATAATGTCACATGCGGGTAATACAACTGATGGACAACACCTGCGATAATAAATTATAAATTCCTTTTCTTATTCTACTTCTCCTTAACCTCCTGCCCCCTCTCTGCTCCATGTTCAATTAGCATAGTGTGTGTGTGTTGGTGTACTTGTGTTGGTGTGCTTGTGTTGGTGCGGGGATGGGGAATGGGTAGTGGAGGAGATTGTTTGTTTGTTTGTTTTTTGTTGGGAGGGCAACTAATCCCTAAAAGATTACATTGATATTTCTATGTTATTAAAATTCTCAGCATCTCTGTTCAGTGTTCACTCTTCGTGTTCATGGCCTGCCCCGCCTGTATTTCAGAACAAACAGTCTAATAAACATTTTCATACTGTTTACCTGCTCCTGGATTACTTTCATGTGGAATTTGCACTGATGGTGGAGGTTAGAAGCTTGTGGCTGGATGTGATAAACGATGTCTGCTCTCCCACCCACTCTCTCTATAGCCATCCCAGTCTCTCTCTCTCTGCGGTCCAGCGTGCGACAGTTGGCAGAATTAGCTGTCTTGGGTTCACATCTCGTCTCGGGCACACTGTTCTTTCTCTGCATGTGGAGCCTGTTATAGAGGGCTGGCTGTTTTGCTGTTATTTAATTTTGGCTTGGAGTAAAATGTCAATTCCTCCTCTTCCTCTTTCTTCCTCTGTCCCCTGTCTCAGAACTTAGTATATAGAAATTAACCTCTCTTAATCAGTAAAAGCTTTGGTAGCTTTTGTCTGTCACACCCACACATGCACAAAGAGGAATGAGAGAACGCGGATGTAGGACCACTGCTTTTTTTTTCGATGAAATTTTTAAGGAAATTTCGCTATGCTGTAACAAAAAAAACTTATTCATTTAAAAACAGAAAAAACAAAAAAGGGGAAGATGTGACGAAAATTGAGGGAACGGCACAAAGCGGAAAATCAAGAATGCACTTTCTTTCTTTTTTTTTTCTTTGTCTTTTTTTAGAAAAAGGGAAAACGTTTCTTGAATATATAAATACATCAGGAGCTGAGATCATTTTTATACCGATATGATCTCTACATTGAAATCCTCACTTTCTCAAACATTTTCTTTTATCTCAGCAACCACAGCATCAACAAAACGACTTCTTAAAAAAAAAAGGAATGTCAAAACAAATAAAGGAATGCATGAAGCAAATGGAGGAAGGAGTGAAGAAGCAGTTCTTGCAGAATGAGCCTCAGTTCAGTTTGTTGAAGTGGACCGGGGCCCTAATGCAGACAGCATCCTCGAGACAGCACTGAATGAAGTCGCATGAAGGGAGGAGGGAGAGATGTTGGGGGGGAGCAGCAAGAACAAGCGAAGAAGGAGGCGAGGCTCGAGTTTGTGCTGGTGTAATGGGCGTTAGAAAGCTTTGCTACATTTGATTTACTGGTGTTTGTTTGACGCAACGGGGCGTTTAGCGAGGGCCAAACCTGGGCTAAACTGTAGCTTCAAGAGGCCAAAGGCGAGGGTTTTAGTGAGCTTGTGTAAACTTTGATTACCGTATCTACCGCTCTATAAAGGGCCTTAACTCTGCACTTGAAGGTGAGATAATTCTGTCGCCTTTTTTGGCGGAGATGGTTGTCGATGTGTTTACGGGCTCACCATTGTAATAGATGTGTGAGTCCACAGCTTTTTTCGTTTTCCTTCTCTTTCTTTGCCGAGATGTGCGTGTACATATCCACGTACACACACACACTACGTACACACGTACACGCATTCACTCCCCTTTTCTTCCCCCATTTGTTGTTCTTTTGATAAAAGATATAAAATATAACTGAAGTATTAACACTTAGAAATCCACAGATAAAGTTTTATGTATTGTAAACTATTCAAACATGCTTTTAAACATTAAGAGTTGATACACGCTACACAATTTTTACCTGAGAGACCCACAGTGCCTGAACAACCAACCCTTTAACCAACGAAAAGGAGTTAAAAGGAAAAAACAAACATGTCCTTCACTGTATTCTTTCACTCTCTCATGAGTATCGTGGTATTCAAAAGTCAATTATATGTATAACACACAATCCTGTATAACATCGAATATCAATAATTATAAATATAACACAATTATGTATATTTAGCCAGAATTGAAAACAAGCACACACACACAAGTATGTTCACATGTTTTGTAACAGATATGGCTGAGATATTGGAAGAATAATTCGTGAAATTTTGTAAAGGATTTTATTTGTCTTATATCCGTGTTCATGCCTGTCTGTAGGTGTTTATCTGAACTTCATTATTATTATACTGAGCTGTCATCTTCTATTTGGCATATTTTGCTGTTTTATTGTCTGATTTGTCTGAATGTTTCACCTCTGATAAAAGTAAATAAAAAGGAAAGAGACAAAGAGAGAAACAAAGATAAAAGATAGGAAGAAATAAAGGGAAATATTACCCTAATTATCGAAAACCCCAAATGTGACAACAAAATAGAGTGTTTCGCAAATAAAATTAAATGTTTCCAATCACTGATTTCAGCAAAATACTGCCTTAGGACCAAAAGACCATGTTATTTACTCGCCTGTTTGTTTTCAGCTCCCCTTGTAAACTCAGACCTTCTCCAATGCTGCAGCAAGCACCCCCAGCCCATCCATTATCATCCCTTCTGTTTCCCCCAAACCCGACCCCAGCCACTTCCTTCAGCCACTCGTCTCCCATCGCCACCACTTTCTACACCCCTTCCACCCTCCATCGAGCCGTCTGGAAGCGATTGTGACAGACTTCAAGACCGACTTCACCATCACAGAGATTAAAAATTAATGCTAGCGAATTCCTAAGAAATTCAGAGCAATGAAAGTAATCAAATTTGCCGCCATCGGGAGCCGAGCGAAGAGGTAACCGAATCCAATATTTCTTTGTGACGAAAGGCAATGTGCTTCCCTCTCTGTTGTCCTTCTCCAAGAAGACGGGGCTCTGGAGTCACAATCACCTTTAATGCCAGAAATTTAATTTCTGGCACACTCGCGATTGACAAGCGTAACTTAATCGCCCCAGTCTTTCCGCCAGGGGTCCAGTGGCTCCGCATCCATCCCCGGCCCAGGGTGGGAGATACCTAGATACAAGGCTGCTCCTCTCGCTTTCCAAAAATCGACAAGATAAACCTGCGACTTTTGGTTGTCCTACAGCCAGACGCTCCTCATCGCACAAGTGAGAAGGGTTTGGTGGGGAGGTGAGGGGAGGGGTGAGTTGGAGACAGATCGGGGGGAGGGGAGTGAGAGTGAGCGAAAGTGGCTTCAGAAGTCAAACTTTATTCAGTGTAGACTCGAGTCCACTTGCTGAAGAAAAAAAAACCCACACAAATATAATAAAAAAAAGGTTAATGTTTCCTAAGGAATTATGGTTCAACTGAACCAGTTTGGGCAGATACTTGAGTATTACTCCTATCAACAACTGTGTGAGGAGGTTCGCTCTCTCTCTCTCTCTTTTTGGATTTGTGGTTGTTTACAAGGACCTGTTGTTATTTTTGTGTCTATTGTTTGACTTATTATTTGTGTTTCAACACCAAACCAAAAAATATCTGAGAGTAAATGGAGCTTTGTCGTATTGAGGATGATGACAAGTTGAACATCATAAAAGTATTCAATGGTGGATGTGTCCCTTAGGACTGTTTGTGAACTTGTGTGTGTGTGTGTGTGCTTTTCACAGGCATTCTATCATATGAGTAGCAATATTTGTTAAATAATTAGCCTATAGGGTATGTTCTTTGGTGGGAACAGTGGTGTGGATAGGATTTGCAGTTTGGTTGCCATTTTTCAAATGAATGGAGTAAACTGCGATCAACTGCTAATTATCTGTCATCATGCCACGTGGCATTCTACTGACAAGTTGTGTCCATGTTGTGTTGCGAACGTCTGTGTTTATATGTACAGTTTATAAATATTATGTGTTGTGGGTCCAAACCACTATAAACTTGTGAGCAGAGCTGAAATATGGAGCTAATAAATCAACTTTGTGATTCATTTATGTCAACTAGTAAAGATCCTAATTGGTTAAGAGTTTGTCACTAGTTCAGCGATGATGGGCTGTCGTTGGTTCTCAGGTAAATTCTTTTCTGTCTCCCTCTTTCTTTCTCTCTCTCGGCACGTGGCATCTGCCTCCAGGGCCGGCTGCTTGGCCACAAGGTTACTTGCTGACTCGGCATAAAACACCGATTTCTCTCTCTTCCCTTGTTACAGTCCATTGATGCACACACGTTCTCTGAATACAATGAACCACTCACCGTAAGGCCGTAAATCTCTGGGGTCATTTCCCGTGTCACGGATGTCACGTGCTCTGCTAGTAAGAGTATGGTGTAGGTTGGATGTGGTGCGTAGCTGGGCGTGGTGTTCACTGCAATAAAGAAAAACCAAAAAAATCAACTCCACATGGAGCTAACAAAACAAAAATTCATAGAAAAGGCGGCAGAGAAAGAAAGAGAAGTATATCTATAATTTATTTTGTAAACTCCATTTACTCAAACCCACGATGCACAAACCATTTTACAGTTATAACAACTAACTTCTGCCTGGTAACTGCCTCAGTCCACCTGCACTTGATTCTCAAAGCCGTCCTGGTGTTTTGTTTCCAGAATCGACAGACACATCACAAAGCCGGGACACAGGGTGGCACCAAGGACCCCCTGCAGACCACTTTGGTACATACACCCGACTCAAGAACGATTTTTCTTCTTCTTGCTGCTGCTGAAAATTTAGTGAGAACAGAAAACTCCGAAACTTTTTCCCCGAGCATCTCTGTTGAAAAAAAAAAAAAAAAGAAAAAAAGAAGTCTGCCGTCTGACAATGTAAGGTTGCTCCTCTCTCCAGCGGAAGGAGGGTGGGAGAAGGAGAAGGCATGATGCTGAAGCCCGCTTGAATATGGGTCTCACGTTTTCACATCCCAAGTCAGTTGCTGCCTCCGTGAAGAAATCGTTAGGACAACAAACAGTCGCAGCCAGTACAATGCCAGCCAACCCTCGCTGTGCGCTAACCTTGAATATTGCTTAATTAAACTGTCAAGTGTGTTTTCTACTCGGGCTTTGTGGGATTGATACACTTCTGTGTACACAAAACACATCTGCGTTCAATTTAAAAATAGGTACAACCCCCCCCCCTCGTGTAGGGGGTGGGGTCAGGACTAACAGTACCTGCTTTTAATCAATTAAGCTTAAATAGAACAGTGATGACAAACACGTGGTGATGATGATGATAATAACCGCGGCGATGACTCATGGCATTGTTTTCCCTTTCCGCTCAGCATCGATCGCCTTTTTAAAATCTCTTTATTTTAATCGCGAAGAAGAGAAAAGAGGAAGGAGGGGGAGAAAGAAAGAGCGACTCAAGAAAAGAAGAAGAATGGAGGAGAAGCAGCACATGGCTTTGTAGACAGGTCTGGCGAGTTTTAGAATTTAGAAAGAGAAAAAATTATTGTGTAGTTTTGGTTTCGAAAAACAAATCAAAGGATGGAGTTAAAGGGCGGTTCAAACTATCCAACATAAAGCAAGAAGAGTCTGCGTGTAGTGTCATCGCCGGCGGTACAAAGAGGGTTTGGAAGTCTTCATAGGTTACACACAAGAGAACCTCGGTTTGAACACTAATATATATGTCTGGGACTGTTGTTATGATTTGGATAATTTATTTTCCTGACAAAGTTCGTAAGGACGTTTTCATCACTTTTTTCAGTGTATCCGGAGTAAAAAAAACTCTTATTCTTAAAGATACTCTTGTTAAAGTGGGTACTTTAATTGTAAAGGTAAAAAGCTTGATTGTTAGGGAAGATGTTTTTAAAACTAATGGATTTTTTAATTACATTTTCCATAGATTACATTTCGGATATATACGTGACAAAGATGTTAACGGAGGTTTGTATGGTAAATGTGTTTTGTACCATCCTGTACTTTCTCCATGAGTATTGCTAGATTATTGTGGTGCTTGCTAAGACTTGCTTGGAGGATTGTGATCTCTTCTCACGCTTCTTGTCCCTAGAAGTTCATTCAAAACGAAGCGAAGCAAATAATTGCTAAGACTAACCTTTATCCAACTCCTCTTGACTGCGAAGGTTTGCTTCTCGTGATGTTGTGTTGTGTCATTGTTTATTTGTGTGTTTTGTTTTGCTTTGTTTTGCTTTGATTGTACGTTGAAGTGGTGGAGAGTAATATAAGTTATGTCTCACTCACATGGCAGTCTTATGGTCAACAAACAAAACTGAGGCGATAAACTTTGAGTGTGGAGGTGAGGGTCGGTTGAGGGGGGGTGGCGTCTGAAGGCGTGAATAAAGTTATGATTATCAGCATGACATGAAACTACATGCCTTGTTATCATTTGTTTCACTCAGTCACTCGTATAATTAGAGCTTTCAAGATACATACAGGATACACATGTGCACAAAGAGATAGGACACACACGTGTACATAAAACAGAAAGAAAGGCGCACACACACAGAAGGATGTACATAATCACCCTTGTCTTCAAGACACAAACAAACAAACAAACAAACAAACAAACAAACAAACAAACAAACACACAAACAAACAAACAAAGAAACAAACAAACAAAGAAACAAACACACACCTAACCTGCTCTTGCAAACATAAGCCCTTGACAAACCCTCCATCGCAGACATTTCCCTGCGTCTAACGCGGAGGCCGCGCGGCAAAGTAAGCGACTGCGGCGCGCGGCGCGGCTTTCCTGCAGCTTTCGTGCATCTGCCTGCATGGGCGGAGGGAGGGGGACTGGAGGGGGAGCTAGGGTGTAGAAGGGCTGCAGTAGGGGGCCTGGAGGATGGGAGTAGGGCCGGCGCTTGTTTATTAATTATGGGTTAAACACAACATTGACCCGACGTTATCGCCAGCATGGGCGCGTGATTAGATGAAAGAACGTGGGGCGACACACGTGTGCCCGCTCGGTCGTTATCTAGCAGACAAGAGGAAGGAGTGGGATGGAGGTGGGGGAAGTGGGGCTCAAGAGAGAAAGACGGGTGGGGCCAGGAGGAGAACTAGTGGGTATATCTTAAAAAAGGCACAGGCAGGAGGGATGGGAAGAACGCTTAGACACGGATGGAAAAGAAAAAAAAATTATGAAGCAAATCACGCAGCTGGAGGAGGGAGGGTCAGTCCTCTCTCTCTCTTGCCTTCCTCCATGGTGGTCTTCTGCCGGAAGAGGTAGGAGGATTAAGGCGCATGAGGGTTAAAGCGCTATCATTGTTTGACGAGCGTTGCAATTTTTTTCCTCTTTTGGCTGTTTATTTCTTTCTTTTTTTATTCTCCTTACACTTTACGTGTTCTGTAATTTTACAGATAGGCTAGAACACAGTAATTGAAGGAGTTGACATGCACGCAAAGCCGGAAGGCACATCCCGGTATTTTGCAGGACAGTGGAAGTGGGCGCACGAGGTGTCAAAAGTACCCGCAAGACACTTCAAGGAAAAACTAGGGTCAGCTCCCTGTGCTGAAACCCTATAGCAGAGCAAAGAAAGTAAATTTACAGTTAATTGGCTATTTCGTATGTTCTTTAATAATTAAATTAGAATAACAATTAAAACAAGAAGTGAACACCACTTCCCAGACACCCATTTCACCACCAACCCCCCAATCCCCACAAAAAATAAATAAATAAACAAACAACTGCATTTAACGATTTTTAGCAAGAAGTTTGTATAGAAGACAGTAAAAAGGAAAAAAAAATTAAATACAGGGTGGAATTGTGCAGACAACTGTGAAGACCATAAAGAAAGTGATTGTGAGTTGTCTAGAGAAGACGCTTCTGTGTCTTGTACTTGTCGTTCAGTCATAGTTGACAATAAATATTTAAGACCTTTTGTTGTTTTGTTTGTTTGTTTTGTTTTGGTGATGAGGACTGTACGAGGCCTGAAGATGCGTGCTGAAATCTACTTTTCAACTCAAACAGCAAGCAGCTGATGGCGGTGACCACCACTCACTGCAGCTCTGACGCCCTCAGTTCATGCAAGACTTTGATCATCACGTGGACGTCAGACTACAGTCCTTCAACTTTGGCCTGTCACACTCAGACCTACTACTAGCAATTACTTATTGGGTATTCATCAATACTTTTACCTACGTACAATGTCAATAATCTTTTAATACTTCCTCTTGTAAGAAACGAGATAGTCGATGGCTCCAGAGTGGTAGATGTATGTTGATTTGTTTACAGAGCTGGGTTGTTTCTTTTAATCTTCATGGGTGAACAGAATCCAGAAGTAATCAAGGGAAGAAGCTGGCTACTTGTATTTAAAGAAAAAATTTTCTGGCGTGCACCAGCAGAGAACACAACACATCGCCCGGGTCTTCAAGTCTGTGCAGTTGTTATCATCGGCAGACTGATAACTTTGCAGCAGGCATTTCTTGTTCGTTTATCAGCTAAAATACGATTCACGTATAAAGGATAGAATGAAACATTAGTTAACGAAGTTTATTTTTAATACTACATCCAGATGCAGCCAGGATAGAAAAGTATCCGCTATTTTCTTTCTTATATATCTTTTATCTAAACACGTTTTTCACATCGAAACTTCTGACACAAATTACCAAAACTATTTTTCCTAAGGTAGTGTGTGTAACTAACTCCTCAACGAAAGGAAAAATCAGTTGTCCTCATCCCCCTCATTCAGTCATCATCATTATTAAACAAAAGCAGGATGCAGCAACTGAGCCAACAGCAGAAAGAAAACAATAAACAAACAAACAAAAAATCCCACAACACTAAGAATGACTAACAGTGATGCCAAGAGGAGTTGGAGGACCTGTACTTTCCCCCCGTCTGAGCTGCCGTGCGTGTCTCCAAAGGTGAAGGGCACTCGACTTCTACTTCTGCTTGGCTGGGCCAGACAGAGGTTCAGATATCTTCCATTTCTGCCCGGAAAATTTTACCGCCAACATAAACTTTTATTGACGGGGTTGAAATTTCGACAAACCAGGCTGGACTTTTGACGCCAACCAGGCAAAGTAGGTGACTGCATTCTGACGGCAAAATCGTTAGCCCTCGCGAGGGATTGCATTAGAAAGGGAATGACATCTGATGTCGTCATTTCAGGCCGTTTGGAGCTGGGCAGGAAATGATTTGAGAGCCCCCAGTTTCCATCGCGAAAACCTTAGAAATTCTTCCTTCTTGATTGCCGGCAGAGACAGAAAATGAAATCGGTCTCATTTTCATGGGAGTCCACCCTTCACCCTTCAACTCCCCTCCCTCCCCCCACCTTTCCTCCCTCTCGGTCTCACCCAAACTTTCTTCTCTCCCCCATTCCGCAATCCTCCCCTCCTTCCATCCTCTCTGTCTGTCAGCTTACATTCTGCCACAAACTGTACTTTTCTGTCCAATCCCTCCGAAATACCAACCCTTCTGACCCATACCCCCCCGTTCCGTCAACCTCGTCGCCACACCCCCTTTCTCAAGTCCTGGTTCCTCCATCTTCTTTCCATTTTGGTCGAGGCCACGAGGAGTCGGTTACACTGCAAATATGGCCGTCATATGAAAATCTAATTTCTGCTTTCCTGCCGGCGTCAAACGAGGGGACATCCCCTCCATCCCCCCCGACATCTAATCGGGGTTGTCGCCGCTTGTGTTTGCCTGACGACCGGCACGGCCATCTTGGAGTCTTGGCTCGTGTGGCCATTGAGGAGTCGTGACTGTTCACTGCCATGCCGGGGCTGTTTGGTCACAACCGTCTGTGCCCTTCATGGCGTGTGTGGACAGACAAATTACAGGGACGAACCGAGGGCTGGGCAAGCCGTCTGTCGAGACAGCAGTCAGGGAGAAAAGAGGAAAAACTCGGATCATTGTGGAAAAGGGGGAGGGGATGGAAAAGGAATTTGCGAGAGGGGGTAAGATGCGCTGAAGCAAGGAAAACGACCAAACCCTAAAGTAGGAAACTATTTTAGGATTTCTGTTTTGTTTGCGTGTCTCTTTCGGTGCATTTAAGGATTTTTTTCTTACTTGATTGTTTGGTCTGTCAGCAGCAGTTAATGCGCCCGTCTCTTTCAATTTCCAAAATATAACCAAAAGTGATACTGCTAATTTAATAGAAATTTACACAATGAATGAAACATCTTTTCTTAATATTTTTAATATTCCGTGGATATCTGGAAAACAGAATTTCTGCTTCTTTTTCTCTCATTTTGTTTTTCCTCTTAAAATATGACCTTCAGGTAAAAGAACAAATGCACGCACGCACGCACGCACGCACGCACACAGTGGGGTTAGGGGGCAAAGATGAAAAGAAGGAGATGTGGGAAAAGCTTAAACAGACGGAAAAATAACGCCATCTAATATCTTCATCCTTCAGGAAAACATGAGATGAAATACACTAATTCTACAGCGGCCTTACGGGGTGGCATGCGGGTAGCAAGACAGGTTATGGAGACGGAGGATCGCTCAGTCAGACCCGTATGTATGGGTAATATGGCGGGTGTCATAGGGCGAGCGATGAGGGCTGCACGAAGGAGTCATCCCCTCTTGTAATGGAGCAGTTGGTGCTGACAGGGGGGTGGGGATCATGCTCTGAGCTAAAGGGGGGAACTCACATCAAGGGCTGGGGGAGAGGGTGATGGCTATGCGCTAAATGAATAAAGTCTTCACTCTCTTCAGCAGAAGTGAATTTTTTTTTTTTGGGGGGGGGATGGATGGGGAATGTGGCTTATTCCACAGATACAAATACTCAAGCTGACTGCCACACTACCGACAGCAGCCTCGTCGACTGCTTTCTAACCTCTCACAAACACTTGGAATCGTGGGTGGCATGCTCAAGATTCCAGGTTCCTCTGGTTTTGTCCTGTCCAACCCACTCCCACCTTTCTATGAACTGGGAACCACAGAAAAACAAGTTTCTTTCATAAAAGCTGAGAGACAACGATTTTAAAAACAAAAAACAATTATTATTTTTAAAGATATAATTAAAACATTAACAAGAAAGCGGGTGGACGAAAGGGACACGAAATAAGTTCTAACTGGGCTCGAGGAAAAAAAAATTCCACTGTGGCATCCAAAATATTCTTTTTGTTGAGAAGGGGAAAGACATCTATAGATATAATGTTCCCATTGAGAATGAAATGAATAAACTTTTAAGAAGCCAGGTTCGAGATACAGGAAAAAGGAAATCAGCTGATTTTTAAGTTTAATGCATCCTTGCACACCAATACAAGCAAGCATCCATCTATTTACAGCTGCATGCGTGCATACGAACAAACTTTCTCTTTCTCTCTATTACAGTTGGCAAATAAAGTCGTGTAACGGCCAGACTGAAAAAAAGTTTTGGGGTGTTATTGAAACAAGTGCTGAGAAGGAGGTTATAGATGTAGATAATGAAAAACGAAATTGCTGAAGAATTTCAGATTTCTTAAGTGGCTCTGAAGAAAAGTTTGTCCCCATTTTTCATTGAGGTTTTTAATAAATAATAAATAAATAAATAGTACATTTGTGTAGCGCCATATTCATGCACACACAGACTTGTGGATGCCAAGAAATGTTCCCGATTCTTGCTGTCACAACAGATAAGGGTTCGATGCCTTTGATCCACCGTCGTATTCACTCGAGGGATTCAGAAGATCAGAAGGGTGAAAAAATGTTTCCGGTTCGTTCCACGCAATCATTTTCTTGTCACTAAAACCACTCCTATGATGCTTTTGCTTACAGGCACGCACACGAACGCGCAATACGCATGCGCAATACAGCCCACGTGACGCCTGTCATTTTTATTTATTACTCGTCAGCAATAACTGTACGTATCCTGTCTTCACAGAATTCTTTTCCTTTTCATTTGTCCCAGCGTTCAACTATCCTTTTTTTTTCTTTTTGAGCCCCTCTTGCCTGAAATGCTTCCGACAGTCTGTATCTCTGACATCCCAAGAAATAATGAGAAAAATGTTTCCATTTTTTATCCAAAGAATCTGCTCGTGTTCGAGACTCGGTTACTGCCCCTGGTGTGCGCGAGACGGAGACAAAATCGCGTCCCCCGCATAGCATACAGTCAGGGCTTGCAAAGTGATATGTTCAATAAGCTTGGAGATGAAAATGAGAGAATAATTTTCGTGCAAGAAACAGCGAGTCGTTGACAGAACCTTCTCAAGACGCCACCCTAGTTGTCTCCCTTTGCAGTTATTGTTTCATTTGTTTTGCCGCAGCTCGTGTCACCGGGGCTGTGCGGCATTTGCTGCAGCCAGTCAGTCCTGGTCCTGCTGTGCAGTACAGCAGTAAACCACGCGACGATTGTCGCAATGCCGAGTCGCATGACAACTTGTCAGGAAAAAGAAAAACAACTGCTGCGCACTTCCGCTCCTGACGCTGAGATCACCAAACAGACTTTTGTTGGGTTTTTTTTTCCATGTCAGAATATATTCAGAAAATATTCTTGGCTACTTTTGGACGGAAAGCTTCGCTTCTTGGCATTTCTTGCCGACCGTTGGTATCAGTCAATTAGATTTTGCTTTCCCCGAGCCGTTGGCCCACGTGCGACGGGGGGAAGCTGTGGAATGGCGAGGACGTCGATGCATTGATCACACTGGGGCTGGCACAGAAGATTTGGGCAGTAACCCTAGGACTGTCTCGCAGATGTTTTCCTGTGAAGGTTCCAGTGAAGCCCACACCTTTTCACAGCCCTCGGCCCTTTCCATTAATGGAGGGTGTATTTGGGTTTTAGTTGCGCTCCACTTGTATTCGAGGTTTTTTGTTGGTTTTTTTTTTCCTCTGGAAAATCGCAGAAGTTAATTATAATGAAAAAAAAAATCACTTAAGTGGGAATCAAATAATTCTCTTAGAGAGTGGGATATGGTTCGTCAGCTAATTGTGAACTGAGAGCTAAAGTGGATATTGAACGAAATAAGAGATTTGCATGACTGTACACACTGACAAACATATACATGTGTATACAAGCACCAAAAAAATCTTAAATACTTCCCTATTCATAACTCACACACGGACAGACTACAACACACTCTTCCTGCCGATGATTTCAACGCTACCCTGACTGGTCCCATCATGTCTTCATGTCTGCTAACCTCTGTCTTGTCTCTATGTCTGTTCCTGTCTCAGTCTGAAGTTTTCGTTAAAAAAAAAAAAATCCTCCCCCCGCATCCCTCCCCAAAAAGTGTCAGTGCGTCTGTAGCTAAAAAGCCCGCAGCCGGCGTGTTTGGTGGAACAGCCTCATGTTTGGTGGAACAGCCTGGAGGTCGATACAAACGGCAAAAGGCTTCGACTTGGAGACAGAGAAACTGCTCGGAGGACCAGCAGCAATTCTGCAACTGAGAGAGAGAGATGTCAGACTGGGGGGGGCGACTAAAGGGGAGGGGTCGGAGGTGGATGGGTGGTAGGAGAGAGCTGACGTGAATGAACAGGGAGCCTGCTGAGCTGAGGGATGGAGAGAGCGAGGAGGGTGAGTGAGGGGGTAAATGGAAGGAGACAGGGAAGGGTGGGAGGATGGAGCGAGGGTTGACGAGGCTGGATACAGGGAGAGAGAGGGAGGGGGAGGGAGATCGTCGGCCGCTGACAGTCATATCTGGCTATTATTCAGCAGGCGACGGGAGGCAGTTATTACAGCTGACCTTCCCGTCATCGCTGGCGCGCGGGTAATGCGTCAGTGGAAAATATCATTTCGCAACTTCCCAGCTCCGCCGCGCGCCGCCGGAAGGGATGGCTCCCAGGTCGCGCCGAGGGTCGAACCCGAAACCGCCGGAGGTCCTCGGGAGTCGTCCAGATCAATTGGTGCTGCGACACAGAGGGCAGTCGCTGCTGCGACCTTTCACCCCTTTTGCGAGCTGGGTTTTTTTTAGCCTCATAACTGAAAAGTTGAGCTTGTTTTTGCTTTAACAGAGACTGGAAAACAAAGGCATTGACGGCTGATATAAAGCCCTGATCGCCATGTCAAGCAAAGTTGAAACAATTTCTCTTTTCCAATTTTATTTTTAATAGTGAATGAAAATTTTCCTAACCAAAAAATATGTGGAGTTTAATGAGGGCATACTGACTTCTGGGGAGCCAGCACCTGCCATTGACACAAGAGTTTATTATCAAAGATCTGTCATCAGACAGACTATCAGACAACTGTAATCAGTCATCTGAAATAAGAAGGGTTGTCATCAGACAGCTGTAATAAGACAGATTTATCCTCAGACGGCTGCATTAATACATAACTGTCATCAGACAAATCTTATCAGACAGCTGAAATAAGATGGAGTTGCGATTAGACAGAGACAGCTGTACACAGACATGTGATATAATACACAGCTGTCAACAGCTGCCATTAGACTGAAGAGTCTTAAGACAGGAAACGAAAAAAGAAAAAACTTTGGCCATGTCAAGATTTTGTCAATGTT
The DNA here is from genome assembly GCF_003073045.1 of Pomacea canaliculata. Taxonomy (NCBI): domain Eukaryota; kingdom Metazoa; phylum Mollusca; class Gastropoda; order Architaenioglossa; family Ampullariidae; genus Pomacea; species Pomacea canaliculata. The sequence continues at coordinate 17,314,489 of NC_037601.1, read as the reverse complement.
TTACCTTTCCTCGTCCTCTTTTCAATGTAAACCGTCAATAGTTCCAGAGTTCGGTATGGTAAAGAGTTTTGCATTCTTATACCACTTAGTGCCGCAGTCTAAGAAGAGAATGTTTTCTTTGTGTTATTGTGTATTTCATGATTATCAGGAGGAGATGAAAGGAAGGTATGAGAATAAAGACCATGACAACAATAATGATGACAAGGATGATGATAAAGGCAACGGCCACTGTTGTTTTGCTTCTCCACAGAGAAGTCAAGAACCTCCGAGGAGAGGGACAAGAGATTGAGAAAACATGGAGGAACTCTCTGGAAACCCATTAAAGGTCCAAATCTTTTTTTTCATACATGACTTCACATGAGAGTCTGAAAACGCTCAGGCGACATCATCTGAGAGGGACGGGGTCAGTGGGGAAGGGGGAAAGAAGTCTGGCAAGAACGGGGCATTTGTCGCCCTTTGTCCCCTCCAGGAAGCTGGGGGTTTGCGGCAGTCATCATACATCATGTAGAAAATGACGGGTTATCGTTCATTTTGGGTCGCTGAAGGTGGCGAAATGTGCATTAGGGCGTGGTGGCGCGGGGTTAGCCAGGGCCAGGGCAACGCCAAGGGAGACAACTGATCGATACGCTCTAAACACCAAGCCTTGCCCTTGTCTTGCATTTTTCCCCAGAATATCCGTACTTTCCAAGCCCAGTAGATCAGTAAGTTCCATGACTGGCTGGTTTAGTTCCGATAGATAGACAAAGATAGACATGACTGTCATTTCTTCTGTCCATTGACATAACTTTAGGTATCAGGGACATTTTCAGATGAAACACGGTTGACACTTATTTCAATGGTTGACATCCAATTAATGCCGGATATTAATTCACAAATCAGACAGGATGTGAGTATTGCAGCTATTAGATATTACAATTACATTGAGCTTACAGAGGAGATTAAGTGGAATCTGATTTACTCACAAAATATCTCAAAGCCTACAGAACGAACCAAGTGGATCAGGAAGGTTGGGAAAAATATCACTTTTTGAGTCTAGCAATAGTACAGTGAGACGAAACTATACTGTGTGATCTGTTATCCCCCTGGTATCTCCACCAATCAAATCCCAGTGCAGAAAAGAGCCAGAGCGGTGCTGTCTGTAAACTAACACCGACCCATTAGTCAGACCTCAGACATTCTGTTCCCGTCTTCATCCCTCCACACAGCCAGCCAGCTGACAATAAGCTGCAGGCAATGATGCCAGCACTGCAGAATCTGTTTCACAAAAACGCCAAAGAACTTGAATGTCCAAGATATGTTTTGCATGTGTGAGGGAGTTAAACTGGAAAACATCTAAAGTATTACAGAATCACATCGATGTTGGATGTGTGGAAAAAAATACTACTGAGTTCATCAAGGAAATAATGAAGTCATCAAACAAGGTGTCTGTCAAGCAAAAACAATTTTTTTTTCTGTGTTGGGAGATACACTTATGCAAAGCAGCATTATGATTGGATGAAGACAAACATTTGTAAAGCACTGACAATCACAGTTCTGTACCAAGATGGTACAAAAATAAAATTCCTCGTAAAGCTGAAATATCTTTGGACATTCCAAAAACGCAGGGAAGAGGTAATCTTGGGTGCAGACACGCATGCATGCGCATTAAATTAGTCGCGGACAACGTGGCAGGACAGATGGACAAGAAGACAGGACGGGACCGATATGAAGACATGATGGACAAGAAGACGTGACGAACATGAAGACATGACGAACAAGACACGGTGTATGGTAAAGTCAAGGAATAGCACGGCTGACGCAAAAATTACCACCCAAGCACCCACCCGCCCACCCACCAATAGTTCCAGCATGCAGCGCGTGCCGAGTGAACCCTCGAATCCTCTCGGCGACCGCAACGATTGTAGTCTCTTGTAATCCGGCGCCAATGGAGACCCGAGACGAAGGATTCTAGCAGCCCAGCCATCCCCACAGGCAGGGAGCTGTCCGCTGTCCACCGGGAAAGGAGGAGGAACGGAGGCTGGGTAGTGGGACAGGGAGACGACAAGAGAGGAATCCTGCCAGGTCTTAACCAGGGAAAGACCAGCCTCGATAAATCTGCGTCCTCCAGTGCCTGGCCTTGGCATCGGTATTAGCCCCAGCTGCGTCTTCATTCTGCATTAATATCCATCGCACTGCTTCACCTCACACACACAAGCCAGGCGACTCTTTTTGCGCTCAGAACGAGGCCGGACGCATCACGTGATGAGTCTGAGACGTGGGGCCGTGCGCACTATACTCCACTGGCCGCTAGGTGCGTGGCTAACACCTGGCAGTCGACTAAAGTCCTCATACTGATGAACATCAGAGTGGCCAGTGTTAGCCAGTCAGCTAGCAGCGAACGGTGCACCTGAAACGTCCGGTCACATTTCTCTATTCGTATATCAAGTGTGTATATATATATAGAGAGAGAGACTATGTTAACATAATAATGTGTGTGTTGTTTGATCGCAGGGATTAAGTGAGGGACATAGAGTGTCTAGACATTATTTAACGGCATCCAAAAAGAGAAAGCTGTTGATTACACACTTGCTGTTGCAGGTGGTAGTGTTGTCTAAAGCTAGAGCCTTGGGGAGAAAGGAATTATCATTATAACTTAAAATAAGTTTGGAGTTGCCTGGAGGGAAGGTTAGACACTGACGCATCACACGCGACAGGTCCACTTTGTTCGAGGTAAAGGTTGGGAGGCGGGGGAGAGATTATTTATAACGAACATGACCTCTGACTTTGTGAACGACGGCAGGGTCTTCCTCCCATCTGATCGAGAAGACTGTTTGTAAACATCTCACTTCAGGAGTCTGTTAGATAAGAATGTTGCCGCTGTCTTCTAGAAAATGAGGGCAGTAATTTGGAATATGGGGAAAAAAAGAAATAAATAAAAGAAAGACAAAAAGACTAAACATGACAAAGCCAATCAAAATCAGCTTTTAATTCTGTTTAATTTATTTTATGATCTCAGCAAAGGAATTTCATGCAGCAAGAACAAAAAAATAATTAAAGAAAACAAGATGAATGACCGACAAAGCAAAGAACGAATTCTATTACCATGGTGACGTAAAAAGATTACCATTATTGTAATGGTGACGTAAAAAGTTTACTAATATTGTAATGATGATGTCAAAAGATTTCTAATAGTACTGTCGTGACGTAAAATGATTTCTGCTATTATTGCAATGACGTAGAAAAAAGGAAACTGAGGAAGAAAAAGAAAACACGGCAGTAACGGAAGCAAGAAAGAACGTGAGACAAAGCAAAAATAAAGTTGATATTATTGTGATTAATGTGATGACAAAAACAGAGAGAAATGCAAGCGTACGGAACAAAAGAAAATGGAGAAGAAACTAAATGAAACAAAAAGAGGACAGGACCTGGCGTCCCTCATTCACGCCTTGCTTGAGGTCAGACACGCCGAGCTTATCTCGAGAAGAAAGTTTCGCCACTTTGCGTCAAAACGAGCGGCGAAACGATAATCACCGTCACACCTGTCACCTTGGACCACTCGTAATCACCATCTCGCTGGCCGCCGCCGGTGAGAGGAAACATCATTTTACTTCGCCCTCCTGTCGAAGGCTTGTCGTGATTTGCCGGCGGTCGTCGTTGCTGCTGACAGAAATTGGCAACGGCGATGACAGGTTTGGTAGATGATTGGCATGAGGCAGCCGCTAGGTGGCGCTGCGCTAGACAGCAGTCAAGAAGACAGTGGCGAGGACATATCGACCGCCACCCCTTGACATCTGACTGCTTGTCAGCCATCAACTAATATGGCCGACCATGGCGGACAATCTTGCTCCGCTCCTACACTCCCTCCTTCCGACACTTTTTAAAATTTCTTTAAGTTCACTCCTCCTTCTTTTATAGACCTCTTCAAATGTTCCTTGAATTTTCTAGAATAGGTACTGCACAGATGTGGAGGACTCAAAGAGATTCATTATTTGTACATTATAGTGCAGACACAAATACCCAAGTTTGTGGAGTACACATGTTTGTGCAGCTGTAGAACAAATCATCTAGCACTTGTAGTACACTTGTTTGTGCGCCTGTAAGTGATGGCTTCAGACTGTTTACCAGCGACTTTGAAGGATCGTGTCATGACAGTCGTGACAGTGTTGACAGGACTGCTATGTTACTGCGCCCTTTGCTACTACCACTGCTACTCCTACGAATCTGCAGCAGTAATGGCAACAATCGGAAAGTGATAATGATGATGATGACGACGACAGAAGAGATAAAAAAGATGCTTCATAACATAAAATTATATGATGTATTACAGTGACTTTCACGTTCTCTGTCATCTGCCACATCGTGGCTGTACCCACATTTTCATCGACAATTTGCATCCAGATTCTCCTTGGCTAGATATTAGCTGATTCAGCTGATTCACATGAGAGGACAGCATCAAATCCACGTTAGATGACGGGGTCAGGTCCACGTTAGATGACAGGGTCAGATCCACGTTAGATGACAGGGTCAGATCCACGTTAGATGACAGGGTCAGATCCCTGCTAGATGACAGGGTCCCTAACACCCTCTCGCATCATAGCCTGGAGTCTTGCTCCAGCAGTTCAAAGGTCTCCCTCGACTGCGCCCTGCTTGAGCCCTGCGAGCAACCCCTCTCAAGCACCAGCTTCCCAGGCTACGAGCTCTAGAAGATGACAACGACTGATCCGCCATAGCATGAGCACCACTTAGTCTCGCGATCACACGAGAACTCTCGCCCTCTCGGTCAGGCCGTGTTAGTTCTCTCGTCACATTAGATTTGCAGCCATATTCAGTATTCAATTTTGAAAAATGACAGCTTAGTCTTCAATTACCAGGGTCCTGGCCTTCGCTCCCCACCTCGCATTGATCCGTCCGAGAGAGATTATTTTTCTGGTGGAAACACACAATTTTGTCGGAGAGTAGGGGGATGAATTGGAGGGATTGTATTCTATATTCCGCTTTGCCGGCGGCTGGCCAGGCCTTGTGGACTTATGATTCACTTGTGCGAGACGCGGCAAGAAGGCAAGCGAAAACAGAGTAATTCAATCTCGCATCAGCGGCCATGATGATTTTTTATTGGTGGGGAAAATATAGGGACAGGGGAAGCTAATGTCATCATCTCTCACTGCCCGGGACCCGGATGTTTGAAGTCCTGAACGCCCCCTGCTGTCACAGAATGGAGCTAAGGGGGGAAAAGTTCTTCTAAAATCGTCCATGCAAGTTGGAGCTGTACGGTTTTGTGCAAGTTTGATAAAACGGCAAGGGCATATTACTTGCCATCTATTCTCCAGCTCTGCCTCCGCGAAGGGATGAAAAAAAAAGTTCCCCAAGAAGAAAAACACTCCCGCCCGTCATGGGGAGCAGCTGCGCAAAATAGATGGTCGTCTGCTCGCGTCTGGCCGATTTTTGCTGCCAATCTAGCTTCTAATCCGGTGGACTGGGTACACACGCTCGCTAAAACTATGGCCATCAAAATTCTGACGACAACGCGCCGGAGAGGGATTCTTGATTTCATTCCGAGCCAGAATTCGATTTGAGGCCCGCGGAGCGGTGTTTTTCTTCCCATCTCCAAACCCAGTCGTGTTTTTATCTTGGAACTGCTTTTTGTTCCCTGATAGTCCGACCACGTCTAGGGAGTCTATTTTTTTCTTTTTTTCAAAACGACCACGCCTCGCATTACAGTGCAATGTAAGGCCCAGCTTCAATGCTTTCTCTCCTTCTTTTCTTCTTGTCTTCAATTCTAAAACATAGGCTTTTGGTGTTCATTAAAGCTTTAAATAACGTTGAGAATGAACAACTTTGTCTAGTCGTTCCTCGGTATAACGTAAAACACAGCATGTTTGAAATGGCGGGCTTCATTAAGAGAATAAAACTCTTTCATCGCATTTTTTTTTTTAATTTAAAGAGGGAGATGTTGGTCTTGCAATTTCTTTCTTTTGTTGCGCTGTTCAAGAATTCTGCTTTGAGTGAAAGATGTGAGGAAAAAAATAAGAAGAAAGATCTGTTCCTCAATAATGTTTTGACATATCAGCATCATCGTCGTCGTCGTCGTTATTGATTGACAATTATTTTTTAAAACAAAACATTTTAAGATAACACAATTTCGGATGTTTGTTATCTGTGACACAAAAAGAAGTCTGACAGCTACATCCACGTCAAAGACATTGATTTTTTGGTTTAGCTAAACGGGTAGAAATGATGTCTTTGCAATAACGGCATCATCTTATATTGTTTATAAATAGATATTTCTATACGTGGGTCGCAAATAATAAATTTTGGCATGACATTGGAGTATTTTGTTTTCTTGTGTGTGTGTGTGCTCGCACTTTCTCTCACCTCACCACCACATCCTGTCGTCTATCCTTCCTCGCCCTGTAAGATGATGAAATGCACGATTCAAATCTCGTTTCTCGCTACATGTCGGATACAGATTACCATTCGCGCTTCATCAACTCGCAACCGGCACCTCAATCTCTGGGAACATGTATGGAAACGATTGCCGAAGTGTTGCAGCCTTTTTTCTCGCTCCTCCTTTTTTTCCTCTTACATTTTTTATCCCCTGGAAATAGAACGGGATTTCAAACTACAGGCAGTCAGAAAGGTTCTGAATTCTCCTCCTGTCCTTGTGTCTAGTCGTTTTCCATGGACAAATCATACTCCACCTTCTTCCTCCAACCCCCTCCCAACACTTCCCCGCCCCCTCCGCCACTTTCCATCTTCTATTCTTGCGGAATGGGAGACGGCGCAAACCTAGTGTGAAGAGATGGTGAAATTCTGTCAGGTTTATTGTTGCTGGGGGAAGCCGGGGCCACCGCCATTTTTCTGAGGCGAGTTTCATGGACGTGAAGATCATCAGCGCGAGCGGTGACGTCAGAAAGTGATGTTTTTATTTTGTGACGTCATTACACTCAGGTTTTTACGTCAGCAAACGCCCGCCATGTTGTTCTCAGATCAGAACAAGGGTTTGTAGACAGGGCGGAGAAATGAGTTGTGAGTTGTTGTGGACTGGCAGGAACTGTCCGGGTCACACCGCGCCATTAACGCTGGAAAAGGACCTTTGCCATCCTCAACGTGTTCATCGAACCAGAGGAAGACTTATTCTGGTTGCGACTTTTCGCGGTTCTTAACAGAGATCCCATCGAGCTTTTGCTCAATATTCTCTCTACGTTATCCCCGGATGTAGCAGGCAATAAGAAATGTATCTGAGGCTCCCACGGGGATGTGTGAGGACGTCGGTCCTGTACATTGCTTCTGTGAATGTCATTGTGAAACCCGGACAGGGCCTCATATCTTGCGTGTGCGCCTGGCTGGGTAGTGATTGAGTGCAAGAGGGTGGCGATCTGTTTGAACCTTTCCCCAAATATTCACCAGATGATTAGGCGATAAAGGAAAGAAACTCGCAGCCTGCTGAGCCCACCTTCTGAGAGACGAGCCGCCATAGTTACTCTTCATCCATTCGCTGGTCTGCTGCTGTCCCCTTGCTGAAGCTGGTTGTGACGGTTTGTGCTGGAATATTTGATGTTAACTAAAAATGAAGGATTACAAGGCTGTCAAGAACATGCATCAGTTTGTAGAACTATTACATCAGTACCTTGTTGTATCAATGGCGTAGGAACCAAGGGCAAAGAGAGGTAGCCGCTCCTTGAAAAAAATTTGAGCCTAATACTTGAGATGCTCTTCTTACAAAAGTACAAAAAAGGTAGAGGAACCGAGAGAGACAAATGACAAATCTGTATTTACAGGGTAACAGAATAAGCAGAAGTTATGGGGTGTTTTTATTTTTACATCTAGCCCTTCATTGAAAGAAAGGAAAAAGATAGACTACTTTACTACGAAACAAAGACGTTAAGTAAAAAAAGACAGGAGTTTAGCTGTTTTTGTTTGTTTGTTTGTTTTTTGGCACACTGGCTTGCAAACCTTGAATGTGATATGATTATAAAATTTATCTTATTGGTAATGTGCGGGTGCAAAGGTCGTTAACTGTCAGGATGACCCTCCTGCCCCTCCTACCCCAAAGCGGAGCATCTTCCTACGCCTCTGTGTATGACGAACAGCTGAGCCACAAACATAATTATCACTACTTAGTAATTGCTATTAATATTTAAAATGTTTTATTAATAATATCTTAACATGTGTTGTTACATTTTCTATTCAGTCCGTTGATAATTTAATTAAACATTGAATTATGAGGAGGCGACCTAAGGGCACTGTGCACGACCAACAATAAACGAACCAACAGTTAACCTACAACAAAGAAACACAAACACCAAACAAATAGATGACAGCGTGACAAGCATGGACGAAGATGAAGAAACGAGGATAAGGAAATATACTTCTTGAAGTGATGGGTTTTGAGGCAGGATGTAAAAACTTCCAACTTAAGACACAGTTTGAAGTGAAAGGGGCGTACAATAAATGAACAAATGAAACAAATTATGAAATATTGTATAAAATTTGTTACTGGGACAGTCTATCGCTATTTCATAGCATCTTCCACGGACTCCTGCTCAGCATCAAACCACAGACACCCGCTCAGCTCCCCGCCACGCTCCGAATCTCGGTGATTTATCAGCAGCTTATGACCAACCGCTGGCTGCGCAGCTCAGACGAGTTGTCGACCACGACCAGAGCCATTCTGACCATCAAGATGGCGCTGAGATATCTCCAGAACGAGCTGGAAAATTATCGCCAAATAATCCCTCCCTCTCACCGACATCCCTCACGTCACTTCCGGCGGCCATAGCTCACAGCTGCGCCGTTGACGCAGAAGTCATAAAGTCGTGGGTGGTAGCTCCTGCCATTCTCTCCACCCAGCATCCTCTGGTCGCCAGATACTTCTTCATACAACATTGATTCTGTTTACTGTCTTTTTTTTTAAAGTGTTTTTTCCAGTCTTGGTAGAAATGTCTACATTGTGTCTGACTCCTGTACACCATCGGATTATTCAGTCTTCTTCCGTTTTGTTTTGCGAATTTTTCTGTGAACACTAGTTTTTTATGACTTTATGAATAATTAATGTTTTTTCTGTCTGTGAATGTGTGCGCTTGCATGCGTATGTGTTCATATTGTTATCACATGACCAGTTCCGTCTTTTGTTTATATTTGGGGGTTTTTTCCAAACTAATGGCACTTTTCCATTCCTTTTGAAACAAAGAAGAAATAAAAAAATGTATACACACAAAAGCTCGAAGGATCAATGTCATCCCTTTCCAATTACAATTGTTTGAAAGTCGTGAAATCTGATCCTCCAAACTCAGAACTTTTCTAAGCGCTCGAATAACAAATCATATTTCTGACATCGATATGCCTCCGGTGGCTTGTAGATGTACACGGCATTGTCATCCAGATAAGATAAAAGGTTTTCTCTGTGGATATACACACATACCGCTGTTAAAATATTTACATGCTGCTGAGTGTTTGTTTGTACACGACCCTGCTATCATGAAAGTATTTACTTTATTTACATCATTTCTTGGAGGCGGTGGACAGGAGTGTAAGTGAGGTTTATCTGACAACTGGAGAAGCTTGAAAAACAAAATTCTGGTAATGAACAAACAAATAAAAGAATGGTGAAGTGAGCAGATGAGTAAACGAGTATTTGAACGAGTTTTGTTTGGCGGACGATTAATTGTCGTGGAGAGGAGGAAGGATGTGGGAGGAAGTTGAACAGAAGGCATGTGGGACCAAGTGTGACCGCCATGTTTGTGTGAGCATGGTTGTTACCAATCATCCACGATTAATATCGCTAGTCGAATTAATCTCCTGCCTGCATGCCGGATGAAATATTTAGTAAGGCCAATTCCCTTCGCGGCGGGGAATAAAATAGAATGCGTGTGTACTGCACGAAATTGGGCGAGGAAGAAAGGCAACCCCCCCCCTTCCCATTCCCACCCATACCCCCCCAAAAAAAATAAATTATGTGCGTTTGTGTTTGCTCGCGTGTGTTTGTGAATGTGTGAGCGAGGAAAAAAGAGAATAAATTTTGGTATTATATGCCTGATATTTAGTGACTGAATCCATTAAAGATAAGAAGTCATCAGACCATCGACACAGAAGTCACAGTGTCACACCACCACAAAGTCACAGCAACACAGTGACACAGGGTCACAGCGACATTGCTACATTATGAATACTCAGAAATGGGATAAAACAAGCAGACAAGGTGACAAGAAAAGGAACAAAACTAGGACTGGTTGGGGGAGGAGGATTCATACGACACGTAACGAGAGTTGACTGTGTGGCTCGTGTGGTTGGTAGTTGTGTGATCGAGGACCGTCCGACCGGAGTGTTTTTCTGTCCAAGACCAATAAATTGAAGTAATTGTAGATTAAGTACGTGTATATTAATTAAGTGTATATTAAATTCATATAAGATTCACAGCACCCATTGGACAAAAATGGATGCAGTCGAGGACAGTGTCGGACCACAGCTCAGACTTGCTTCACTTTTTCACAGTCCAAGACTCAAGATTCACTGTTCAGATTATGCAATCCTTTACGACTTTACCTATCTTAGATCGTCTTGTCTTTATTTACCCGGCACATCCAACCTTGATTGACCAAATCAGCGGTCTACCACTCCGGTCTCGCCCTGACCTCACTCACCATTTTTTACAATCTCCAGTGCATAGGAAATATTTGCCGGAAATTCTCTCTCCGTTTCGATTTCAACATGTCCTCGTTGATTCTATGCGCTAGCATTTTTATTTGTCGCCGGTTCAGTCTGTCCTCTTTTTCCCTTTATTGTTCTTCCCATTCCAGATTTTCTTTAATCTTATTATCAAAAACTTCCTTTGCGTTCTCTCCGTCTGCAGTCTTCTTTCTCAAACTCTTTCTATTCACGTGTTTCCTTTCATTTCTCGCTCGCTTTCTTTAACCCTTTATATCCTGCTCCCCCTTCTTCTCAACCACCCCCTCCTTTAGCTTTGCTTCTCCTTCCTCAGAAAACATATCTACCAATCCCTTTCACCTGAAGAATGACACAAATAATATTTCGTATGCACATACATAAATTTTATCGCAACCACAATGTCACCATCGCCCTTTTATCTTCTGCCCCGTTGTAGGGCTCAAAGAAGTTTTATCTCCGTTGCTATTGTGTTGCTATGTTGCAAAAAGAGCGAGCATGGTGAGGCCTCATTGTTCTCATCCAAACATCCACGCAAGCAGACAGCACATACAGTGTTCTAACTCCGGATGCTCATATAATTCAATTTGCAGCAAAATAAAAATTCTGAGACGCGTCTGCACAACGGTTCAAGTTGCATATCGGGATTAAAATGCATAATCAAGTCTTGTCTTTCTTGTCGCGTGTTTCCTCTCGCCGCTCGGTTTTTGTTTGGGTGGGTGAGGTAGGGCGAGGGGAGGTAGGGCCTGCTTGTTTCTGTCCCCCATTATTCAATTTTTATTATAAATTTCCGGCGACTATCGGCGCCGCCTCTGAAGTTAAGTCTTTTCTCTTTTGAAGCAGCCTGGCATGGAGAGCGAACCGGAAGCTTATCAATTTTAAACTCGTTCGGAGGAAAACCCTGTCATTAAGAAATTGGCCAAACAGCGAAGTGTGACGCAGAGAGAGGTAAACAGATTAACCCCGGGTATCGACCACGTGTCCTCAGGTGGAGCTTGTGGTCAGAGGCCAGAAGAATGTGCAAGCTGGTGAAGGATGTAGGAGACGGGGAGATGTGCAGGTCCATCAACTTACTGCACGAGGTCAATGATGTGAACTTAGAAAGGTGGGGTTCAAACCGAGGCTATTTCTAGGAATTTTTTTTTTTATATTTTACCTCTATGAGGACAATAAGATCGTTGTTGTGAGCACAGTATTGAAGTTAGATACAAACAAATCGAATAAAAACAAAGGAGGAATAGATAAATGTTCTTGATGTGTCGTTCAGCAGGACTGATTATCGCTGTAACTACGAAAAGAATCTCAAGAGAGAAAGAGAAAGAGTCCTTTTGTCTCGCTGTTGTGGTGACTATGTTGTGAACAAAGGAATGAAACAAGGAAGCACGGTAGAATAGTTAAAGCATTGTATCACGAAGGCGACTGTGACAACTTCAAGGCACCGAATAGGACAGACTCACAAAAACAAAGTAGGAAACAAACACTCGTCTTGCAAGAAACAAAAGAAATAAAGGTCCTGCGGTCCTGGGCCCGCCCAGATGTTTTAAGTTTTAATCAAAACACTTGTTGCCTCCTCTTAGACAAGGAAAGACAACAATGGACAAATGGAGCGAGATTGCTCTTCCCTTATTAAACTTAAAAAGGGATGGAGGGGGCTTCGGATGCGGAAATCAGAACAAGTAGAAGACCTAGGGACAAGTTGCAGTCGGCGCCGCCTAGTTGTGGAGACACGCGCTGTTAATCGTGTTTTGTTCAGACACTTCAAAACGGATAAAAACTTTGCCCAGGACGACAGGAGAGAACCAGGGTAGGCGTTAGCTGGAGATAAGTAAAGAGGACGAAACAGTCAAGTTGTGTAAGTACATACAGCATCCAGTGTTCTTGGAAGACACCAAGAGCGAGAGCCCTTGGTTATCAAGGGTCGCGTCCATGTCCAGTTGGCGGTGGTCCTTTCTAGTCTGTCGGCAACAAGAAGTAGATAAGATACACTTACCTTGTCTTGTGAAGAGGTTTGTGAGGGTGTGGACGAGTGTGTGTCGAGGGGGTGTTTCTCTCTCTGAAGGAAGCTAACTCATCCTTTTGTCCATTTCTATTTTCACTTTCTTCCTCTCTTTTGATTCTCTCTCTTCTTCATTCTGCTTCCGTTATTTCAAATCATGAATACACGGCACAGAGAAAAACTGGAGCTAACTCACAGCTCCCAGGCTTCCTGCCCCATTGAAATGAGACATCAAAGTACACACCATCAGGGAATAGTCAATATTATTTATGCTGATGTATGTTGTACTTACATTATAAACAGAGTAGTACCAACAGACCTCCCTGTAAGTTCTACACTATTTTAGGAATCATGTCTCAACTGACTCAAATGTAGTTTAATTTTCTTTTTGGGGGTTGAAGAGAGAGACTGAGAGACAAAATGGAAGGAATGAGAGAAAAAAAGAAAGTTGCAGAAAACTAGTTGCTGGCATTAAAACATCGACGTTGACGAAGTATTCCTAGAAGAAATGACCCACCCAACCCCAAGGGAGACACTCTCCCTCTTCCCGGGGTAACTCCACCCTTAGAACATTGAGTAAAGTTAGCACTGTGTCAGATCCTGAGGGTTTGCCATGCTACGCCTCGTGTTATGGCATTGTTTTGAAAGTTTATGATGCACAAATGACATTTCAAATATCGTTCCGGTTGGCGTTTTATTTTTAACCTTTGAACATCGCAAGAACGAGGTCTGTATCGGGTGGCAGGCGGGCTCACACCATGGAGCTCCAGCTCAGATACCGATATGGCAACCAAACCAAACAAAAAAAAAGTGAGATTTGGAATCAATGTTTATGTGTCGCGGAGGCGACATTATGATAACCTGCATTTGGTCGATGATTAGCACAAAGTTGAACAAGACGATGGTGTAAAAACCGTTATTCTTGTGTAAACCGGCGAAGATACTTGTATTCCCGGATCTCTACTGTTTGTCTTTCGAGTGTATGGAGAGAGAGAGTGTGTGAATGCAAGCTATAAGGAATATGTGGCTTTATATATATATCTATATCTTTCTCTCACCGTGTGTGTGTGTGTGAGAGAGAGAGAGAGAGAGAAAGAGAGAGAGGTCCAGGATTAATTTCCCCTATCATCCCACTCTTACAACTGTCTTGTATCACTGTCTCATGTTTACCTGTCTTAACTTCCGCCCCTTATCCTATCAGGTATCCTGTAGGGCGTCACTTTAAAAGACTATTAAACAAATATGAGAAATTACACAATTACTTCCAAAGTCAAAGCTTTACAGTGAATTCATGCTGCTATACAAAATATCACAATGTCTTACATAGGGAAGCCCCGTGACACACACATATACACACTAACACACATAAAGACAGACAAGTTTCGGAGCATTGCAACAGATACAGAGACGAGCTACCTGGATGTCACGTGGTCCTGCAGCAAACTTGTGCCCGCATCGCCCCCAGGCCACAAAGTGGTGCGAATGAAAGGCCAGGCTGACCTTTCGCATGCCTTGGGTGGTCCTTTGACCGTCATAACACTATGTACATACAGCTCATGCTGTATTATTTACTTTGTTTAATTGCGAATGCCACGAAAACCTGGAGTGTTTGCTTTATGGCTGATGCGTAGGAGTGCAAAGGTGGGCCGATGCGACGAGAGCGCCATCTTAAACAAGAAGATGAAGCGAGAATATACTCAATACACCGTCTAACACGGAGTGAAGGTTTGAACACACATTTTCTGCCAAGCCCTCGGCTGCTGCAGCGCAACAGTCTGTGTGAGAGAGGGAATTGAGGAGGTCAAGTTGTCATCCCACCTGTCCCATTAACCCCTTCACTCATTCATAGTGAGTAATTTTATAACATGTGTGTGTGTGTGCGCGCGTGCTCGCATTACTCATCTGTTTGTTGCTCATTGCGTGGCACAGAGGCAGCCATCCACAACCGGTAAGTCAAGGAACTGGTCAGCTAGAGGAAATGTGGGGGATGAGGAGAAAACCAGCCTCAGTGATCTTCCAACATACCGTCCCCTTCATCTCTATTTGCAACTGTCTTCATTATTGTTGTTGTTGTTGTTGTTGTTGTTGTTGTTGTTGTTGTTGTTGCTGCTGCTGCTGCTGTTGTTGTTTTGGATCCTCCTCCTCCTCTTCCTCTTCCTCCTCCTCATCTTCTTCTTCTGCTTCTGCTTCTTCTTGTATCCATCACATATTGAATCCTCTGTCAATTTTACTGTGAATTAAAAATGCTTGCATTATAATCACTATAACTATTATCAGCATTATAACTATTATAAAAATTAACATCATTTGACTAGATTATGCTACACTTGTCATCTAGGTTCTTCAACAAATACACAAGTAGATAAAGATAGAGCTGTGTGTAATGATGTATCATCTGAAGTTAAACTCGGAGCAGTAACCATCAACATTCACAACTATTTAGTCCATTCATCAGATTTAAAAAAAAATTAAAAAAAAAAACAATCCAAAAATTATTGTTTTTCTTATGTTACAGTGTTGGTGCACTTTTCCTTCTAATTTATCTTTGTCGGTGTCTTGTCTCACGTTAATGCTTTCAAAATAAATAAGACAACAGATGTTGCTGACAAGGAGTTTTAGAGCCGGCAACATGTACCATCCCGTCTGCCTGACACTAACGGTCCCAGGCCACGATGATTACAGTATAAAGGTTACCTGCTTTTCCGTTTGACAGTCGGATAATTAAGGCAGAGTATCTGTTTCGCTTCGTCTTCAAAGATCCAATCGTCGGCAGCCCAAGTCCTGGCCTTAATATTTCATATTCGCGCACCAGTTGTCAGAGACGATGGCCTTTTTTTTCTTTCTTCTTCTTCTTCGCTCAGTGGCAGACTAAACATACCTATGACTTAAAAAAAGAGCGAGATGTCGGAGGACAGTTTGTCTTCCAGCTTGTGTCGGATAGACAGACAGGAGGACAGTCCCTCTCCCTCACTCAACCCGAGAATGAAGACTTCCACAGCGCCAAACATTGCCATCGTTTAGTTCACATTGGTTTCTCTTGCCATACTTGTCACGTTGAGCCACTTTAATAAAGTACTGTTCTCACACATGATATAAGGCTACAGCACTTCATCTTGCAAGATTTCTACCACCAACATATCGTTCTTTTTATCCAAAACAAGATTATCATTGTTCTTTTTGTGAGAGGCCAATCAAACCCTTGGAGTCCTTAATTATTTCCAAGACGCAGGCACGTGTAAATATTTTATGAAGCGAAAATACTGCTCGACACGCAAAATGATTTCTTTCATCCCAGTAATAAGTTAGAGTCAATTTCCTCTGCACATACATTCTTTATTAATTCCCAGATCTTTGGACGGCAGGACTACACGGAAGCACTGGGCACAGGAGACCGGAGCCTTTGTTTATCCTGTTCACTCCCGCAGTAAGCACAGCTGAAGCAGAACACATTGTTTACAAATGTGTATTAGGAGAGAAAACTAGCAAATAACAAAGACAGTGATAATCTGATTTAGAGAACACTAAATACAATAAATAATGGATTTAAAGAACACCAAACACAATACAATAAATAACAAAATTTTGCGAAGAAATGCGATAAACAATAAATATAGATGGTAATAATTGCGGTAAATATTATCAGCAATTAAAACAAATTTAACAAAGGATAAATCTGATAAATAAAAATAATAAACCACTTACAGCTGTAACAATTTACAGACTACATATTACAAGTAAGAAATGTTTCATAATTTAATAAGCGTCATTTATAAACAAATAACAATATTATATATTATGTATAAATAAATTATTCAGATTGCGGCTTCCTTTCTACACACTTTGAGACATTGTAGTTGTTGTTTTTTGTGATGTTGGTGCTGATGTTGATTTTGTAAAGCGCCATGACGCAGAGTGCCGAGATATGGCACTAGATCAATTAACTTAATCATTACTATTTTGGTTGTCGATGAGATGGAAGAGATAGAGGAAGATAAAGTAAAAGAAGGATGGAGGACCTGCTTAAAATAAAATCCTGCCACTGATGCCAGCACTAAAGAAGGGAACACCCGAGAAAAGAGTAGCAGACTGCAGCCGTCCACCCGTCCCTTTTAGTCATTCACATTTTGGTCTTGGATTTCCACTTTCTCTACGACCTTCATCCTCTCTGTACCATACCCAGCTGTGACTACCCGGCCATGGCAGCAGGTTAAACACAATACCATACAGCCAGGCGCCAATAACGGTTGCGAACAGTCGGAACACAGTTTTAGTTCAAACGCAGAACTTTCAAAAGGACCATGTATTATTCTTCATCAATCCATTTCTCCGCTGCAACCGCTCTGTGGGAGACGAGTTCAGACTGCAAACATTTTGCAAACAGTTCCACTGGTCTGAAAAATATGTACAATGCATTAAACAGCCCTCGACATTGTGGAGTGTGCAGCTTTATTCTTGCAGTTAAATTTTTAAACACAGGACGCATCAGTACAGAGCTTGTGAATTCAGTGTGCAGCTCGCCTTCCCCAGTAGATGGCAGCTTCATCGCTGGAATTACAGTCAGAGTCAATGAACCACTCACATTTCTACCACAAAAAACTGACTTTGAAACAAAATATTATCATTATGATTCGTGATTATCCACAGACGTTTCCTCTTTCTCTTTTCCTTCCTCAGATTCTCCTGGAAAGAAAAAGTTTATCAGGAAACATGTCTTTCAGATACAACTGCAACGACATCCCACACCAGCAGAAATACATTGCTGTAAAAAAAAAAAAAAAAGATGAAGTTGGTTGAAAACAACATATTTAAAGGGTGTCCTAAAATGTTTATTTATTCAAGTGTGATTTATTGGACAACCACGGGGAGAAAACAAACAAGCAAGTTCAATGAATGATTTAGATTCTCTGTAAAAGAAATGCTAATATGTGAAATAGTCGTTCCGCATCGCTGAGCACCATGAGATAGCAAAAGCCGAATGAAAACAAAAGACTTTTGCTGAACAAATATTTTAAGAAAAATAAAGTGAGCACGCCCCATTGCGACGGTTATGAGTGAAGCTGCCTGTTGACAACATTTCTCATAATTCATTAATTCTCTACAGCTTGGCCTTTGTGGTCGGCAAACTTCCTCTGGGTAGGTTGGGTGGGAATGAAACAAGGTCTTTCTGGTCTATTCTCGGTTATGTGTTTAATTTACAATGGCAAGTGTGAATAGATGTATGGAGGCATAGTAGAGGGCACGAGACGGGAAACATGAAGAGAGGAATACACAGTCTTTCATACAGAGAGAGAGAAAGAAAAAAGGAAGAAAAGTAACGAGAGACTAAAGAGATGCAAAGAGAAAATAAATAAGCGAGAAAGAGAGATGGAAATAAAGAAAAAGATTACTCGGATCATATATAATAAAATATTAATCATCCAGGAATGCATGCACAATATTCTATTATTTATTTATTTGTATTACAATATACTTATATTACCACACAGGAACATCACCTCTAAAGCATTACATACCTGGATATGTAATGGTTCTCGACATGACGAGGGTCTGTACGAAGCCTACTAACTTCTCTCTATTTTTGTCGAGTTTGTCAAGGTGACTAATGTGTTTCCTGTCCCTACAGCTTGTCTCCCATCTTGGGCACCACACTAATGAAAAATAAACATAGATTATATGCAGATATAGCCATGGTCTTTCAGGCAGTTACTGGCTCTGACCAAAGCAATTTTCAATTCTTACCTGTTGGGCTAAATCAGGATGTGTGTGTGTGTGTGTTTTATATATAAAATCCTCTTCTGGTCTTTCAACAAAATCAATAAGTTAATCTACTGTCTGGTGCAGCTTTTATAAACAGAGATAGTAACAGTGGGAGAAAACATTAAATGTCAAATAAATAAAAATACAAAATTATACAATGAGTGTATTTTGATAAATCAATTTAGTTTTTTAAAGACCAGACACAATAAAACATTTTACTGTTTTCGGTAAGACCCAGGTACTATAAACCAGTCTATAATTTCTAGTTAGACTAAGTTGACTTAATTAACTGTGGTGTTCTAACAACGAAAGGGACATAAGCCATGCACGTGCTGCATGCGGAGAAAAGTGTGAAAACTAAACTCAGAGGACTACAACGATCTCATCAAAGCCATGGACAGTCTGTCAAAGAGGATCACCTCGCTTTGCAATGATTGTCGCGATTGGTTGAAACCTTGTGAGGGATCCTCCGTGTATTAGCTCCCCTTTCGTCTCTAGTCCTCGCTCGCCGCACGAGGGCGCCTGTTTCCCGTGGGACAGGGGACCAGGCCATTGTTTACATGTTCTTACATGTCGCCCGAGTTTGGCTGCTTTTCTGTCGTTGGATAAAGTCGAACTCTACCTCACTATTCGGGACATGCAAGGCTGGAATTACAAAAACAAATGGCTGGGTGTGTGACGAGGTGGGGAGGTGGAGTAGAACAGAGATGGCGACGAATGCTAGGGATGGAGGGAAGGAGGAACAAGAGAGTGAGAGGAATACAGACAGGCCTTATTTGTTGGACTGGGTTTATTTGTACCATCATTCCATAATATTTGCATCCTCTTTACCATTCCATTCCTCTATTATCTTTTTTTCATCCCGTATTCATGCTATTTTCTATCATATGCAAACTCTTTAAACGGAATTATGTGGGCGGGGGATGGTGGGCGAGGATTTTTCAAGGTCTGATCCCATCATCCCCTACCATCTCCCTCCCCACAACCCACAAACAAGGAGGAGAGACACAAACCATCTGCTCTTCACCTCCATACCTCTCTCCTGTCCTGCATATGGCGCACGGCGGAAGGACACGACACACAACATCAGGACTTGTAAATGAAGACTTGTGTCTCGCTCTGTCAGCTGTGATGGAGACCGTGTAAGGTGCTCTGCATAACGATTGCTTTTTATCCCTCCAGAATTCCTCACCCAGTCACTCTCTTCACCAGACGAACGCAAACGGACATCATCAAAGATCTCTCTAGTTCTCTCCCTTTTTATATCTCCGCCCATCTTGTGATGAAGGACTGCAATGTTTATTTCATGAGATCTGCGGTGATGAAATGTATAATTGTTTATTATGCTTTGTAATTTTTTTTTAAATTTTCTTGTTTGCTTTAAGAGAAATATGTATATGTTAATCAGAGAAAGAAAACAGGACATGCAAATTGAGTACAAATTTGTTTTTGATTGACTTGGTTTATTTCAGTATAATATGTTAATTTGTACATTAGGAATGAGATACTGAAATTTTTTTTAATTTAGACATTATTTCTGAGCTTACAAATCTGTTCTCTTCACGAGATCGACACTCACGTTTCTTTTATCGCTGAAGGATCAAAACTCAGTTCCTGTGACTCCATTGGTGTAGATATTCCATGCTAACATAAACTGCAGTCTCTGCCGCGTTCATAATTTTTGTTTTCAATAATTGCTGCCTCAGTTTATGTTTTCTCTGATAATATTGAAAATTCCGTTGGTGGGATCTTTTTTTCCACGCCGGTTTGCTCATTTGTCCCGTTTGATTGTCACATAAGCAACACAATTCTTAATAAGAATTGTATTCTCCTTATTTCTGTATGCAAGCCAAGCCTGGTTGTGTCTTCAAGCACCCTGTGAAAAATCTGAAAGTCTGAGCCGTGATTGGCTGCTTTTTCCATCACGTGCTGGTTTATGTTGCCGCGGACACGCCGCCTGGTCGTACTTTCCAACATGAGGCTCGCGCACACGGACACACACACACACAAGCAACAACACGAACTCGGACACGTCCACAACACCTGACATATCTCCTCTTCCCCATCCCTCCATCCCTCCATCCCTAAATCATGATCTACTGGTTTTAGACGAGGAAGTTCTCGCTCCATAATTTTGCCACACAAAGAAAAAAGCAAAAGCTCCTCAGACGACGGAGACTGGAGGCAAGGGGGGTAAGTCCCATCAGCAAAAACAAATAATGTGAATTTACTTGCTAGCAGTGACAAATCTGTCTCGAGGTGCAGCCGAGTATGAGGTTCGCACCGTTTGCAACTTGGTGTCAAGGGTGGCTACAGCAGCCATACGTCTGCGGTAAAATATGTTCACTCTTCATGGGTCTAATTAGTTCATACCAGTCCACCCCGGCCTGCCGGCCTCGTGCTTTGTCTCTCACTAGTGGCAGCTAGGGGGAATATTTTGGCAGCTTTTAAGCTGGTGACGAACATGGTTCTAATTAGTTAGGGACTGGGAGGCTCCTTGAGGAATGAAGGGTATGCAGAGTGTTTGTGTTGGTGGTGGCGGGTGGATGGGTGGGTAGGGGCAGTGCGCCATGTGCATGCGTGAATGAGAAAGGCAAACGAGGGTGTGTTCTTGACATTTGTTGAGAGAGTCAAGCAATTAAGTCTAAACAGACATGTGTGGCCATAATCAGAAAAATAATAAAACCTACCCTAGGTGGGTTTCATTATTCTTTATTTGGGAGTATCAAAAAGATTTCTAAGGTGATGGTTATTTTGAGTTCTGACCTCGAGCAATGTTTCTGGGGAGGCTGCTCCGGCTGCTCCGGATCTCATACAGAGAACATAAAACCAATGAGTATACGCAGCATGGTTGACAGACTCCTAGGATACCAGAAACTGGTAACAGTCAAACAGAGTAAGCTGGCCTGGTTTGACCCTATGACCTGGTATTACATCCTGTTGAAGGTACCTTGAAGGTTGGTCGACTCCGCGGTGTCCAGAGAAAGAACTGGATTACGGAAGTGACGAAATGGACTGGTCGTCCTGTGCAGGACCTGATCACTATCGCCCAAGACAAGTGTGAGTGTCGGGCCTTCTCATTTTCTCCGTCTATCCATGTCAGGGGCATAGGAACAAGGGAACAAAAGGGAAGGGGGAACATCCCCTCAGCAAAGACACTGCTTCTCTGCGTCCGTCTGCGTGCAGTACAATGATTCAAAGCCAGGCATGCTGGGACTGTACAGGCTGCAAAGATATTAACACATTCTTACGAAACCTATGGGTTTGCCAGATATAACAGGCTAATTTTTAGGTTGATAATTTTGTATGCCTCGCATTACCAACAATTTCTCGCCATTGCGAGAGATTTTTTCATTTCAAGCTCGAGTTGTATCCAAGCAGCCGAGCCGTGTCTCAGAGGTGTCACAGGGGTAATCCCAGGTGGTAGTGGGGTAGGGGTGCGGAATCTCTACTTATGGCATACCCTACAAGCTTTTATCCCCCCAGGCACCAATTCCACCTCTTATCACATACTCGGAGACTACGTCCAACGTTGGCCTCTACGTCCTACAATAGTCCTCGTCGGACGCCTGCCAGCCCCAAAGCGGCCAACATATTCCTCCGCGATACGGCGACTTGATAATGTCGCTCTCCGCCAAACGGCGCGAGAAATGGATGCGAATTTAGTCCTACAGCAGATATATTATTCATATCGCCAGCCTCGCTTGACTCCTTCCACCGTTATCAACTCTCTATTCACCGGCGCCCTGTTCTAGGGGGGCCTCTGGCCCCTGTAGTACCCGTATTCGCCGGCCCTTGTTCCTATTATGGTGCGGATGCGAGCTGTCACATCTCGCGGCGACTTTTGCCATTAGCCAAACGCTGTTGTCATCAATCATGGCGCTGGCTGTCCCGTGCGAAGAATCAAACCCTCGTTCGTAATGCTGTTATGATCGGCCCAGCATTTACAGGCCCTCAAACACTCCTCTGGGACACGATAGCAATTTCATATCTGGCGCTGGGAAGGGTTGGCGAGTCCGGGCAAGAAACAGGGAAGAAAAATAATCAGACAGAGGAAAAATCCACTCAGAGGAAATATTTAAAATGTGAAATTCTGTCGTGTTCCTGGACAAATCAAACATAAAACTCTTCCATGAGAACGGTAAAAATGTTGAAGATTGCGAAATATTTGCTGTAAAGAAAAAAAGTCCCTTCTGGGACTGTGGACCGCTGACTTCCGTCGGTGACTTCATTTCTACTGATGTAGCTTGAATACTAATACACAGACCCTCGTTTAAAAAAGTTTTCCCTGCATTTGTTTGATACAGAGGCCGTGACCACACTCATTTAATGATATTTCTCGTTTCCTCAAAGTTCACCAGACCCTCTGAAGCTATACAAGAGACAGAGCTGTGTGTGTACAAAAAATATATATGCTTGTATTAATTTATTTCAGGAAATAGTTTTAATAATTAAAAGGGAATAATTATTATTCTGAAAAAATCTGATTTTTTCTGACAAAAAGAAAGAGTTCAAAGTACACGTCACTGCCATGTATGTATCCTAGTGAAACGCACAGACATGCGCATTGAGCACTCTAGTGCTCGACTCCCAAAAATCCTGACCGTTGTACTTGTAGGGGTCGGGGTTGAGGGGTCACAGGTGGGTTTGCTTTAAACTGGGGAACACATTTAGATCATAGACTGCATATTCATCAAACATTGCGACCACCTTTCTGATTACCCCGTGAAGGCACAGCACCAGGCACAGCGCATGCGCGGACTGCCACGAGACTTGATAGTCTTGACGAGGGCGGCTGATACTACAACTTTGATGTGTGGTGGTGGTGGTTGTCGTGGTGGTTGTCGTCGTCGTGGTCGTGGCTTTGAACAGGATCACACAAAAGCATATCGTATCTCCACCGCCCACGGGCTATGACAAATCGCTCGCCGCTCGCATTCCGCTCTCTACCTGGAGTCGTCTGTCATCAGACTTAGTTAGCAAAGGGTTAAAAGTGTGCGACATTCGACATTTCACTCTTCCCTCCCTCAGCTTCTCCTTCCACTTAACCGTTATATTTCTTTATCGGCGGCAACTGATAACCTTTACGTTTTGAAGTCACGTGTCAGCTGCTCTTTCAAAATCAGCCATTTGGGACTTGTACATCGACTGACATTTTCTTTCCATCTTTTATTTTCCTCTCAGCGCTTGAAAAAAAAATTAAAAAGGTTACAATGCACAAATCTAATTCAGAATTTGTGATGTCGTAGTTCTGCTGGTGTTGGTAATCAGTCAGGTGTACTGACGGACTTTTTATTGTTCTCCACGTGCGTGTGTGTGTTTGTGTTTTTGTTTTTCTCTTCTCTGAAACTTTACACTTTGACGACAGTGAACATCATACTTGTTTATTTCATCTGTTTAAATCTGTGTAGTTTTTAATAATGTATCAACAACAATAAACAGTGTATGTATGTTTTAAACATTCAACAAATAGAATCCTGATTACCAGAAACATTTTAGAGATAAGGTTGTTCGTTTGATAAGTCAAGTCGCCTCAATTCATTTTTTCACTTCCACAAACTTTCCTGCATTCCTGAGGAACTTGTTATGATAGTTTTCAGCATCCAAGCACAGTCACCCAATTGCTTATTGAGGTGGAGCAGGTAAGGGACTACTTCTATCCCAAACCTACTTCTGTCATGAGCCAACCTATCAGATCATTTCACTGGATATTCAGCAATGTCTTTTCTTCTCCTTCCTAATCCCATGCACACCCCATCTGTAATTTTATAATTTACATCTCATTTTACTGTATATTTGTCTGTCAATTACTGATTTTTCTCTTCATTATTTCACTGGATATGTCTGTGATTTCAATGGATATTCAACTGATTCCACCCTATCTCATTTCATCTGCGGTATAGTCTTCCTCCATTCCGTTTCTTCTATCTTTAAAGGTTGTAACGGGTCTTTTGAGCGGCCAAGAAAGGGAGGGGACTGCTGACGTTGGCTTGAAAGTTAACTACATCATGAACTTCCCACACATTGTGGTGGGGGCTGTTGCATTTGACACCCCCTGCAGATCTTCAGGCAGGACCTTCAAGATTCCAACCGACAAAGTAATGAAACCTTTGTGGATGGCAGCTGTAATGTTGCTTAGAAATGCCGCGCATTTTGATATCGACAAGGACCGAGGAAAATAACTTGGTGTGTTCAGACGATGGCTGTCTACGAATTTATCTGTAATTGTATTCTTTTCTGAACGTGCCATCGGTAAGCATTGTCATGAGAAATCGAAACCACACAGCAGCGGGATCTCTATTACGACTGGTAATGAGAGTGTTTGTTGTATTAACAAATGATGAGGAGAAAACTCCTGTCCCTGGGTGTGTCTCATGCAGAAAGTATCATCCTTTCAGTGATGATTGCAGTCATTCTCAAAGGACTGAGTTTGCGACAGTAAAATTCCTTCTCCATAAATCCTCCACTCGAAGAAAAGAAACAGAAATGCATGGAATTGTTTCCTGGCCTGACTTGGGAGCGAGAGGGTGAATGTAACGACTCGTAAAAACGGTTTTAGAATCCAGTAAGTCGATATTTATGTTCCTACCTTGTCGGAAATGCTATATTGACATTCGTTCTGAGTTTTGGTGGTGTTAGGAATGATGCTGTCGGCAATGTTAGTATAAACCTAGATAATAGCATTCAGTGGTGTTTGTGTCCCCGTTAGTTCTAATCGTTATGCGATGTTAGTATCGATGTTGTTCTACTAGTTTGGTGATGTTAGTACATAAATGCTGTTTCTACATGTTCAGAGATGATGGGGTCAATGTTGTTTCTAGGTGTTTGGTTATGTTAGTCCATGTCTCGTTCTTGTTCTTAGGTGCTAAGAGCATACACCTTATGAGTGTGAGTATGCACGTTACAAATGTTGCATTATTATTATTATTATTATTATTATTATTATTATTATTATTATTATTATTATTATTATTATTATTATTCGTCTATGTGGCCGGACGCCCAAATTACCATGTAAAATGGTATTCAGCTCTCTTTTAAATTCTATTTGTGAATAATTTTTATCTATGTGCTTATCCTGTTTCTGCTAAAATATGGCAAAAAATATTCCTCACTGCCATACCTACCTGTAGTTAGACGAAACCTTACTCCTTTTTAAGAGAAGCAGCATTGAATTCTGCAGTTTGTTCCTGGAGTTGCTGGTTTTTCAGCAGACAGTACACTTTCAGCGACGGAGGCGAGACTTGCAGACTCCAATGCAGCTGTCATTTTGTTTTATGAGTCTGTCTACAGAGACATGATGTGCAAAAAAAAAAAATGAGTCAAAACGCTGAGTAATTGTATTTGCGATTTCCAAGCTGACGACCCAGGCGTTTGTTCACCGCGGTTCCACATTACAATCAAGGGGAACATTTTCATCAAAACACCCGCAGTCTGAAATAGCCCAAGTTACAGAACAGTTTTCTGTGTTCTCATCGAGTGTTTTCGTTTTATTTTTGTTCTTATTGGGGTCAATATCTTCACCCTGAAATCAAAGTAATAGAATTTACAAGTCTGCTTCGTTTGTTGAAGAGAGAAAGGGTGTGATAAGGTATGAGTGTGGTTTAGCAATAGCTGCTAGACACTGTCGGTGGGGGCGAGGAACATGCAGGATAATTTATAGTAATGTCCTCAACAGCCTCCTTTTGCCTTCCTGGGGAACTAATTTCACAGACAGCCTTGTCTCCCAGCGATCTGCACTCATGCACCTTTCATTGCTTTTGAGTGTCCACGGGCTCGATCGCGGAGGACGCCTCGTGGATGCAGCTAAGCCACCAGGGTAAATGCCCCAACCCCAACCCAACCCCACCCCCACAGGGACAGACATGCAAGACCTGCAGAAGACACATTTATTATCGCCATTCTTGCCTAACTCACAGTCTGGGCAGTGTCGTGGAGACAGAGGACAGAGGACAGCTCAAGAAGTCTTGTGGCTGTAGTAACAAGATGTCTTCAGAATGTCTGAACAGGTCTTGTCGTCAACTATGGAGTTGCCTTGAAAAAATACATTTCCGTCGTTAATACACGTATCTTTAATGTAATATTTGCCCCTCTCTTTGTTTCTATTTTTAAGCATCATCGTCGTCGTCATCGTCCAAAATTAGACCTCCCCCTACCCCCAACTCTTTACTCATAACACAAAATCCCTTCTAGGTGGAAGCACTTTCCCGCTAAACCATCCAATGAGTCGGGCGATCAGATCAGGGAGGGTCAATGTTGTATTAAATTCGCTTTTAGAACACCGCGCCCCCTGGCGCTCACCTGTGCAGTGACTGATACTTGAACTAGACAGGTGGAATACACGAGAGATCGGCAGTTCAATAAATTCATACCAGTGGGGCGGTGGTGTGCGGGGTGGGGTGGGTAATTACCATGGCGACACCGTGACACTTCTAACGTCGTGTAGCACTAGTATGCCGGTGACGCAGTCAGTGACGTCACCCTGCCGTTACTTAATCTATGGCGACCTACCTGGACTCAAGTGAGCTAATTCCTTTAAAGTCCTGACGGCAAATATTCGCAATTACTGCAGACAGTCCAATAAAGGGCTGCCCCTCCTTTCCTTTTCTGTCCCTGGCTCTCGAGGCGACCAGTGACGTACGCTAAACTTGCCTTTCTTGTCAAGCGGTACTTCTTCTTCTTCTTCTTCTTCTTCTTCTTATTATTATTATTATTATTATTATTATTATTATTATTATTATTATTATTATTATTATTATTATTATCAAGTAGTTCCTCAATTTCGCAGACCATGTCGGGTTCTAGTACTAGGGAGCTGTGATGACACATTGACATGTATTCATAACATAAAGAAGGGGCACCCAGTGGCGCAGTGGTAAATCCACTCCACTGAGGATATCATAGAGTCACAAGTTCACGCAGGCACTATGACACTTATCCACAACGCTGACGATCGGAAGTTTTCTCTTAGTACTCTCCCGTTCATCGCCATTCTCATCGCAGTGAGAAATTACTGGGAGATGGCAGATCTTTGTGTCATCAACCACTAAATGAACAAATAAAATTAGTGTGGATGAACTCTTTCGGATTTTTGCTTACATCTGACAGTCAGCTCTGACTGTTTATGCTCTGTCCTTTCACTTGTAAATATTCAGAGGCAAAACAAAAAGTATCTCTGACGCAGGTGTCTTCCATTCATGGATTGTTTGAAAGTAGTTCACTTGCAGATGTTATGAGATGGAGATGGCATTGGTGGCTTGAAAATAAAACAGTAATCTTACAGTTACTAGAGACATCGTTGTTGTTGTTGTTGTTGTTGTTGTTGTGTTGTTGGTTGGTTGGTTGGTTGGTTGGTTGGTTGGTTTATGGGCAGCACAACGACCAAGACAGATCGCACTCGCTGCTAAGACCAATAATGATAAATGAACAGATAGCGGACGGGGAGATATGTACACATAGGTAGATGTATATAATATCTAATTAGTGGAAAAAGAGAAAACATCATGTCTGTTATTCTGAGCGGAAATTCCTTTGTCGGGTGGATTCACAAGGTGCATCTGGCCTTTCGTGCAGCAGGGAAAGCGGGAGA